>NC_053025.1:386365630-386602918 GCF_003073215.2 Triticum urartu | reverse complement strand
CTTCAACGGATTGTGCCCCGAAGAATTCAACAAAATCAGCCGCCTTGAGAATGCAAAGGAAATTTGGGACACTTTGATTGATATGCACGAAGGTACCGACTCCATCAAGGAATCCAAGTTGGATGTGCTTCAAAGCCAACTTGACAAGTTCAAGATGAAGGATGGTGAAGGTGTCGCTGAAATGTACTCTAGGCTTGCTCTCATCACAAATGAGATTGCCGGCTTAGGAAGTGAAGAGATGACCGATAGATTCATCATCAAGAAGATCCTAAGAGCCTTGGATGGAAAATATGATACCATGTGCACATTGATCCAAATGATGCCCAATTACAAAGATCTCAAGCCAACGGAGGTGATTGGAAGAATTGTTGCTCATGAGATGTCACTTAAGGATAAAGAGGAACTTCACAACAAATCAAGTGGTGCCTACAAAGCCTCATGTGAAGCCCCTACATCATCAAGTGAGAAACAAGACTTCAATGAAGAATTGAGCTTAATGGTGAAGAACTTCAACAAGTTCTACAAGAGTAGAAGCAAAGATAGAAGCTCCAAGTCAAGGTCCTACAATGACAAAAGATCTTCTAGTCGAGAGCGAAACTGTTACAATTGTGGAAGACCCGGACACTATTCCAATGAGTGTACGGCTCCCTACAAGAGAAGAGAAGATTCTCCAAAAAGAAGAAGCAAAGGATCACCACCAAGAGAGAGAAGGAGTAGAGATGATCGAAGATACTCACGTCGAAGCAAGGATTCGGAAAGGAAGGAAAATCATCAAGGAGCTACACAAGACGAAGACATCAAGCTCATGTTGGTGAATGGGTATCCGGCTCCGACTCCGACAGCCACTCCGAGAGAAGTTATCACTCCGACTCCGAAGATATTCAAGATGAAGGTGTTGCCGGTCTAGCACTTGTGTCAACCAACTCCTATGACATATTTGACTCACCAAATGAAGGAATTGGAAGATGCTTCATGGCCAAAGGTCCTAAGGTAACACACCCCGAGTATGTTGATTTCAATAGTGATGAAGATGACTTGTTAGGTGATGATTTGATTGGTGACAACTCTAGTGATGAATACTATGATGAAAGAACAATTAATCATGCTAATCAAGATAAAACGAATGACAATGATAAGGAGAAGATTGAGGCTCTAACTAAAGAACTAAAAACTCTTAAGTTAGCTCATGACACTATCTTCGAAGATCATCAAGAACTTTTAAGGGCTCATGAGAAGCTACGCTTTGAAAAGCTCAATCTTGAGCAAGAGCATGAGTTCTTAAAGGCAATCATTGATGATCTCCGCAAGAAAAGTTCTTCTTACATTGCCAAGCGTTTACTCTTATCCACTTACATGCCTCAAGTCACGTCTAACAAGAAAGATTCTTCCTCTAGTAGTAACAATGATCATGCTAAATCCAATATTGTTGCTTCTAGTAGTTCTCTTAATTCCACTAATGATTCTCTTAGCCAAGTTACACTTGAGCAAGAAAATAGCTTATTGAAGGGAATTATAGAGAAAGGAGTGTACAAGATCCTTGCCGGGAGTAAGCAATTCGAGGAAATTGTGCGCAAGCAAGGAATGCACCGGAAGAATCAAGGTGTTGGTTTTGAACGAAAGTTCAATGCCAATGGAGTTAAATGGGAAGAAGATCAATACCCCAAGACAAAGTTTGTCCCTCAACAAGAGAAGTATACTTCTTTCAAGGGGACACAAGCTCAAGATGATCTTCCACCACAAGACTACGAGCAAAAAGGCAAGGACAAGCTTCAAGAGGAAATTGATGCATTTGAAGAAGCTCCTAAGACCTTAGTCAAGTGGATTCCCAAGACTTCTTCAAGTTCCACTTCATCAAGTACGACTACAACTCCAAGGGTTCCCATCAAGATGATGTGGATCCAAAAGAAGAAGAACTAGAGAGTTCTTGAGGGTGACTCCGCCAACATACTTCATTCTTATCATTTTGGCAAGAACAAGTGCAATCAACTTCCACATATTGCACTAGTTCAAGGAGTCACAAACCCTCTTGTTGGTAAGACAAGGGACAAGGTAACCTAAAGCTTTCATGGACATCATCTTGTGTGTGCATCACTCTATGTCTATGGATATCCTTGTTTGTTCCTTGTGGGACTAACCCATGTAGGTATTGAAAGTGCAATTCACTCAAATGGATAGCTCCAAGTGATCTACATCAACATTGAGCATCCACATCTTCAACATCTACATGAAGTCATCATCGACAAAACCCAAGGTTAGTTCATCCCTCTTAGGGGGGATATCACATCTAGGGGGAGCTTTACTCTAAGACTTGAGCTAAAGCAACTCTAAAGATGTGAACAAAACAGTGCTTTATGTAAAAGTGGTAACCCCACTTGAGCTTAAACGATGAGTATGACCTACGATCAAGTGTTCTCACTTGACTCCTAAGTCAATATACTCATATATAGATGACCTAGTCATCGCAAATTGCTTGATAGATGCTAGAATTGGTTGTGCATGCTTTGCCACATATTTCATTTGCTATCTTATTGTGTGAGCATGCTGATTGCATACTTTACTCATTCGAGGACATCCACTTGTTGTTTTGATTGTTTGGCTTTATCTTCTTTTGCCAAGTGGATGGACAAGAATGCCTAAGAACCTCCTCTAGCTATCTATGCTTTTCTCATCTCAAACTCTATTCATGCTGCATCACAAAATTTGATCAAGTCAGATTCGAACCACTCTGTGTGAGGAGCGCTCGGAGTCCCCGATTCGTCATAGACTTAAACTTCCAAAACCTCTTTATGAATCTCGGTCTAGCCGATACTCCATTTTCGGTCCTACCGAGTTCATTAAGCTGATCTAGGTTTTCGATCTCAGTGCAACCGATTTGACCGTTTCGGTCACACCGAGTTGCAATAACTGCACACAGTTTTGCATCTCGGTGCCACCAAGTTGTTCCACTCGGTCACACCGACAGGGTCGGGCTATATATAGTGACGGGCAGAATTTTGGAAATTTCTCCAAAACCTCCTCGCCCGCGCGATAGCCTGCTCTGCCTTCGTGGTCTCCGGATCGTCTTCTCGCCGCCAGCAGCCTCTAGTCGCTGGTCTCCGCCGCCGTCAACGGAATTCTGCCCCGCCGTTGCCGCCGTTGCGAGTCTCTGCCAAACTAGGGTATGGACTCGATCTTTGTGCTATTCTCCACTCCGATTCCTAGCACATTGTGATCATCATGATTCTTGCCACGATTGAAACACTCCTATCCAGTCAATGAACTCGTAGATTAAGCTTAATTCGAAAATTTTAGGGTTAGGTTTCCGCCGAAACCATCTCGGACCCACCGAGTTGAAAAACTCGGTCCCACCGATCTGCCTTTTGCCATTGCACAAGTAAAACTTGGTCTGACCGAGAATAACTTATCGGTGCGACCGATTTTGGAATTCTGTGAAACCCTAGCAGTCTCGGTGCCACCGAACTGTGACTCGGTCTGACCGAGTTCACCAGTTCTGGTGCCAAAACTGCTTCGGTGTCACCGAGTTTGAAAATCGGTAGATCCGAGATGCTTTCTGTGGAAAACTAAAACTAAGTTTTTGAATTAATCTTTTGCAAAAATCTCTGCTTTTTGTGATGCTCATCCACTCTATCTTATCCATAATCTATTCACAGGGTCAGCAGTCAGTTTGCAACATGTCTGATCAAAGTGACAGCCAGAACCTCTCAGAGCAGCAAGTGGTCATGAGTGAGGGCACTAGTCCCTCCAGTTCATCTAATGAAGGCAGCAGGAGCACCCCCAGCAATCTGCCTAAGGCTGCCACATGTCAAAGGAAGAAGAGAACGTCTGATTCTGAAGATGAGGACTATGTGGCAGAGGAGGAGGCCACTTCCAAAAGAGTTGAGCCAGCTCAAGGCTCAAAGCCAGGCCTGAAAGTCAAGAGGCCAGCAGGCAGGCAGCCAATGTCAAAGGCTAGAGCCTCCACTGAGAAGCCTGCTCCCATTGAGCCTGTTGCAGCTAAGGGCAAAAAGAGGAAGGAGAGAGTAAAGAAGACTGTAGCCAAAGTGCTTGGGAGAGCCTCCATCATGGTAGAAGAGGAGGAGGAAGAAGAAGAAGAGGCAGCTGCACCAGCGCCCAAGGCAGCCAAACTTATGGGAGATTCCATAAGGTCAGGAACAGCTGCATCCAAGCCCAAGGAAGCACCCAAGGCTGCACCTAAGCCTAAGACAGCACCAAAGAGAAACACAAGGAGTATACCTGTCGTAGAAAAGAACAAGGCCCCAGTGCCTGAAGCTACTGAAGAAGAGGAAGAGAGTGTCCTTCGGAAGCTCAAGCCCAAGATCCCAGACCACAATGATGCTCATCCTGTGGCTGAGGATATGAAGCTCAGGAGAGATTCAGGGCTGAGGAAGTGGAGAGAAGCAGATCCGTATGCTTCTAGGAGAAGGACTGCCGTGGATTACAGGTTTCATACAAAGGAGCAACAAGATTTTTATGAGACTGTTTTGCTTGACAAGAAGCCAATCGTTTGTGACATGAGATGGGTCGACTGGACCTACATCAAGGAGAATGAAGAGTACTACCCAGGAGTTCAGGACAGCTTCAGAGCGTGTGGAGTAGAGGACTTTGTTGGGCAGAAGCTCACAAAGTGGAACAAGGAACTCATCATGCAGTTCTACTCCACAGCTCACTTTTATCCAGATGGGAGGATTACATGGATGTCTGAGGGTACAAGGTACCAATCTACAGTGGCTGAGTGGGCACAGATCATCAATGCCCCAGAAGAGCAAGATGAGGACTTGGATATCTATGCCAAGAAGAAGATGGACCATAACTCCATGTCCAACATGTACAAGGAAATTCCCAATGAAGCTCTTGACACATTCAAGTTTGGCTCATTGCATTATCTGCTATCAGGATTGCCTACGATCAATTGGATACTAAGGCACACCTTACTGCCCAAGTCTGGAGATCACAAGATGATCAGAGGCCATGCTATCAACTTGCTACATGTGTTTGATGTGCCTCAGAAATTCAAGGTCATGAGTCTCATTGTGGAAACCATTAAGAGGACAGCTGCAGATCAGAAGAGGAGCTGTGGATATGCCCCTCAGATTCAGGAGCTCATCAACTCCAAGATGGGCACGGGCGTATATTTGTTGGATAAGGAACACCTGCCCATCCGTCCAGATTTTGAGAACAATGAAGTTGTGATGACAGAGAATGAGCCATCGTCTGCACAAGCATATGCAAAGAAGGAGAAGGCGAGGAAAGAAAAAGCTGCCAGGATGCCTACTCAAGCAGAGGCATCTGAGTACTTCTTGAAGACCAAACAAGAGCAGCTCGGTTACTTGATTGCATCCACGCTGAGAATTGAGCAAAGTCTGGCCAACATCACTAAAAATCAGCAGAGCCTAGAGAGGATCATGGAACAGAAGTTCTATGACTTGGATGTCAAGGTAACAGAAGTTCAGTCTGCAGTGGAGCAGCTCCAGGAGGACATGAATGAGAGGAGAGGAAGGACTACCACTCATGCTTTTTCTAGAGTGCCACGAGGCCCGAGGTCGTCTGCCGTGCCAGTTGCTGACACTAGAGCCACCACCTCAGCACCAGCTACAGCCTCAGCTCCAGCATCTACCTCAGCTCCAACTCCAGCGACTACTTCAACATCTACAGAAGCCTTCGTCCTTGGAGTGATCCGGACTCCACCACCACCTGAAGATCAAGCCTGAGCGACGACTTAGCACTATGCATTTTCTAGGAACTTTTTGGTAACTTGTTGCCAAAGGGGGAGAAGATGTATAGATCATAGGCTTCGAGAGAGAGAGTGTTGTTTTTCTCTCTTGCTTTATTTGGTGGTTTTTTGAACTTTGTTTGCTTGTGTGTGAGATACTATGTCCTTATGTCTGTGAGACATCGATGATCATGTGTTTGATCATAAGCTACACTTAATGTTTGCTTAATGCTTGCTTAAATATTATCATTCTATCTATTGTGATCATTCACTATTCTTGGTGATGAGTGCATGTATTTCATTCTTATCATTTTGAGCGCTCCACCAAGATGTATGTGACATGGAAGAGTAACCCATGATTCTAACTCTTTGTGCATTTGCAGTCCAAAGCAAATTTTAAATATGCACAAATTTAGGGGGAGCTCTTACTTATCACATACTTCTCAAAGCGACGATATATTTCATGCTTATTATCATTTGTCGAAGCTTTGATCTATATGTTGTCATCAATTACCAAAAAGGGGGAGATTGAAAGTGCAACTATCCCTAGGTGGTTTTGGTAATTCATAACAACATATAGCTCATTGAGCTAATGCTATTCCAAGATGATTATTTCAGGAAAGCTCAATGATTGGCATGGCATGGATGTGAAAGTGGAACCCTCAAAATGCTAAGGACAATGGATTGGCTCAAGCTCAAAAGATTAAGACTCTTCATTTCGTATTTTAGTGATCCAAGATCACATTGAGTCTTTAGGAAAAGCCAATACTATTAAGGAGGGATGAGGTGTTGCTTAATGAGCCTCTTGCTTCATGTGCTTAGTGATATGCTCCAAAATCCTCAACTACTTTCCCATATCCACATATGACCTAAACTCTAAGCCAAACTCGGTCCTACCGATTCTTCCTATCCGGCGCCACCGAGTTTCACTTGTCATTAGCCACTGCCAAACCCTAGCAATTCGGTTCTACCGATAAGGATCTCGGTCCCACCGAGATGGGGTTGCAAACTCTCTGTTTCCCTATCGTAACTTTTCGGTCCCACCGAAAGAGCGAATCGGTCCCACCGAGATTGCAATGTAAACTCAGTGTTTCCCCTTTGTAACTTTTCGGTCTCACCGAGTTCCACTCGGTCCCACCGAAAGAGCAAATCGGTCCCACCGAGTTTGCCTGACCAACTCTTTGGTTAGCTAATTACCAAACTCGGTCTCACCGAGTTTGTGTGATCGGTCTCACCGAGATTACGTTATGCCCAAACCCTAACCGAATCGGTCCTACCGAGTTGCATGTCAGTCCCACCGAAATTCCTAACGGTCACTAGGTTTACTACTTCGGTCAGACCGAGTTTATTTATTCGGTCCCACCGAGATTGGAAAACTGTGTAACGGTTGGATTTTGTGTGGAGGCTATATATACCCCTCCACCTCCTTCTCATTCAGTGAGAGAGCCATCAGAACACACACATCATTCCAACTCATTTGTTCTGAGAGAGAACCACCTACTCATGTGTTGAGACCAAGACATTCCATTCCTACCATATGAATCTTGATCTCTAGCCTTCCCAAGTTGCTTTCCACTCAAATCTTCTTTCCACCAAATCCAAATCCTATGAGAGAGAGTTGAGTGTTGGGGAGACTATCATTTGAAGCACAAGAGCAAGGAGTTCATTACCTACACACCATTTGTTACTTCTTGGAGAGTGGTGTCTCCTAGATTGGCTAGGTGTCACTTGGGAGCCTCCGACAAGATTGTGGAGTTGAACCAAGGAGTTTGTAAGGGCAAGGAGATCGCCTACTTCGTGAAGATCTACCGCTAGTGAGGCAAGTCCTTCGTGGGCGATGGCCATGGTGGGATAGACAAGGTTGCTTCTTCGTGGACCCTTTGTGGGTGGTTGCTTCTTCGTGGACCCTTCGTGGGTGGAGCCCTTCGTGGACTCGCGCAACCGTTGCCCTTGGGTGGAGCCCTGTGTGGACTCGCGCAACCGTTACCCTTCGTGGGTTGAAGTCTCCATGAACGTGGATGTAGGATAGCACCACCTATCCGAACCACGGGAAAAACATCCGTGTCTCCAATAGCGTTTGAATTCTCCAAACCCTTCCCTTTACATTCTTGCAAGTTGCATGCTTTACTTTCCGCTGCCAATATACTCTTTGCATGCTTGCTTGAATTGTGTGATGATTGCTTGACACTTCCTAAAATAGCAAAAATCTGCCAAGAACTAAAATTGGGAAAAGGTTAAGTTTTTATTTGGTCAAGTAGTCTAATCACCCCCCCTCAAGACATACTTTCGATCCTACACCCACTCTGCTCCAGTCTTCCGGATCTTCATTCAGAAGGGACTTTGTCATTTCATTGATTGCCTCATCAGTTAAACACATGGAACTGTGGCACAGTGGATCCTTTATACCACCCGTATAAGAACACATTAAGCCGGGTCGGCGGCTCAAGGGTATAATTCGCCAAGAAACCCAGCACCGAAGCAAGTCAATGCCAGTTAACCCATTACCCAGCAGAGCCTTTGTTGGGGAACGTAGTAATTTCAAAAAAATTCCTACGCACACGCAGGATCATGGTAATGCATAGCAACGAGAGAAGAGAGTGTCGTCCATGTACCCTCGTAGACCATTAAGCGGAAGCGTTATGACAACACGGTTGATGTAGTCGTACGTCTTCATGATCGACCGATCCTCAGTACCGAACGTACGGCACCTCCGTGTTCAGCACACGTTCAGCTCGGTGACATCACGCGAACTCACGATCCAGTAGAGCTCGGGGAAGAGTTTAGTCACCACGACGGCGTGGTGATGATGTTGATGAAGCTACCGCAGCAGGGCTTCGCCTAAACACCGCTACAGTATGACCGAGGTGGATTATGGTGGAGGGGGGCACCGCACACGGCTGGGAGAGATCTTTGTGATCAACTTGTGTGTCTAGAGGTGCCCCCTGCCCCTGTATATAAAGGAGAAAGGGGGAGGCCGGCCGGCCCTTGTTGGCGCGCCTAGGAGGAGGAATCCTCCTCCTAGTAGGAGTAGGATTCCTCCCTTTCCTACTCCTACTAAGAGGGGGAAAGGTAGGAAGAGAAAGAGAAGGAAAGGGGGGCGCCACCCCCCTTCTCCTAGTCCAATTTGGACAGGGGGAAGGGGGCGCGCTGCCTGCCCTAGGCCGGCCCCTCTCTCTTTCCCTTATGGCCCAACAAGGCCCATTAGCCCCCGGGAGGTTCTGGTAACCCCTCCGGTACTCCGGTAAAATCCTGATTTCACCCGGAACTATTCCGATGTCCAAATATAGGCTTCCAATATATCAATCTTTATGTCTCAACCATTTAGAGACTCCTCGTCATGTCCATGATCACATTCGGGACTCCGAACTACCTTCGGTACATCAAAACATATAAACTCATAAAACCGGTCGTCACAGACCTTTAAGTGTGCGGACCCTACGGGTTCGAGAACTATGTAGACATGAATGAGACACGTCTCCGGTCAATAACCAATAGCGGAACCTGGATGCTCATATTGGTTCCTACATATTCTACAAAGATCTTTATCAATCAAACCGCACAACACTATACGTTGTTCTCTTTGTCATCGGTATGTTACTTGCCCGATATTCGATCGTCGGTATCCAATACCTAGTTCAATCTCGTTACTGGCAAGTCTCTTTACTCGTTCCGTAATTCATCATCCCGTAACTAACTCATTAGTTATCATGCTTGCAAGGCTTATAGTGATGTGTATTACCGAGAGGGCCCAAAGATACCTCTCTGACAATCGGAGTGACAAATCCTAATCTTGATCTATGCCAACTCAACAAGTACCATCGGAGACACCTGTAGAGCACCTTTATAATCACCCAGTTATGTTGTGACGTTTGGTAGCACACAAAGTGTTCCTCCGGTATTCAGGAGTTGCATAATCTCATAGTCATAAGAACATGTATAAGTCATGAAGAAAGCAATAGTACTAAACAAATGATCAAGTGCTAAGCTAACGGAATGGGTCAAGTCAATCATATCATTCTCCTAATGATGTGATCCCATTGATCAAATAGCAACTCATGTCTATGGTTAGGAAACTTAACCATCTTTGATCAATGAGCTAGTCAAGTAGAGGCATACTAGTGACACTATGTTTGTCTATGTATTCACACATGTATTATGTTTCCGGTTAATACAATTCTAGCATGAATAATAAACATTTATCATGAAATAAGGAAATAAATAATAACTTTATTATTGCCTCTAGGGCATATTTCCTTCAGTCTCCCACTTGCACTAGAGTCAATAATCTAGATTACACAGTAATGATTTTAACACCCATGGAGCCTTGTTGCCGATCATGTTTTGCTCGTGGAAGAGGCTTAGTCAACGGGTCTGCAACATTTAGATCTGTATGTATCTTGCAAATCTCTATATCTCCCACCTGGACTTGATCCCGGATGGAGTTGAAGCGTCTCTTGATGTGCTTGGTTCTTTTGTGAAATCTGGATCCTTTTGCCAAGGCAATTGCACCAGTATTGTCACAAAATATTTTCATTGGACCCGATGCACTAGGTATGACACCTAGATCGGATATGAACTCCTTCATCCAGACTCGTTCATTCGCTGCTTCCGAAGCAGCAATGTGCTTCGCTTCACATGTAGATCCCGCCACGACGCTCTATTTAGAACTTCTCCAACTGACAGCTCCGTCGTTTAATATAAACACATATCCGGTTTTCGATTTAGAATCGTCCGGATCAGTGTCAAAGCTTGCATCAACGTAACCATTTACGATGAGCTCTTTGTCACCTCCATAAACGAGAAACATATCCTTGGTCCTTTTCAGGTACTTCAGGATGTTCTTGATCGTTGTCCAGTGATCCACTCCTGGATTACTTTGGTACCTCCCTGCTAGGCTAATAGCAAGGTACACATCAGGTCTGGTACACAACATTGCATACATGATAGAGCCTATGGCTGAAGCATAGGGAACACTTTTCATTTTCTCTCTATCTTCTGCAGTGGTCGGGCATTGAGTCTTACTCAACTTCACACCTTGTAACACAGGCAAGAACCCTTTCTTAGCTTGATCCATTTTGAACTTCTTCAAAACTTTATCAAGGTATGTGCTTTGTGAAAGTCCAATTAAGCGTCTTGATCTATCTCTATAGATCTTGATGCCTGATATATAAGCAGCTTCATCGAGGTCTTCCATTGAAAAACTTTTATTCAAGTATCCTTTTATGTTGTCCAGAAATTCTATATCATTTCCAATCAACAATATGTCATCCACATATAATAATAGAAATGCTACAGAGCTCCCACTCACTTTCTTGTAAATACAGGCTTCTCCAAAAGTCTGTATAAAACCATATGCTTTGATCACACTATCAAAACGTTTATTCCAACTCCGAGAGGCTTGCACCAGTCCATAAATGGATCGCTGGAGCTTGCACACTTTGTTAGTTCCCTTTGGATCGATAAAACCTTCAGGTTGCATCATATACAACTCTTCTTACAGAAATCCATTCAGGAATGCAGCCTTTACATCCATTTGCCAAATTTCATAATCATAAAATGCGGCAATTGCTAACATGATTCGGACGGACTTAAGCATCGCTACGGGTGAGAAGGTCTCATCGTAGTCAACTCCTTGAACTTGTCGAAAACCTTTTGCCACAAGTCGAGCTTTGTAGACAGTAACATTACCGTCAGCGTCTGTCTTCTTCTTGAAAATCCATTTGTTCTCGATGGCTTGTCGATCATCGGGCAAGTCAACCAAAGTCCACACTTTGTTCTCATACATGGATCCCATCTCAGATTTCATGGCCTCAAGCCATTTTGCGGAATCTGGGCTCATCATCGCTTCCTCATAGTTCGTAGGTTTGTCATGGTCAAGTAACATGACCTCCAGAACTGGATTCCCGTACCACTCTGGTGCGGATCTTGCTCTGGTTGACCTACGAGGTTCGTTAGCAACTTGATCTGAAGTTTCATGATCATCATCATTAGCTTCCTCACTAATTGGTGTAGATGTCACAGGAACCAGTTTCTGTGATGAACTACTTTCCAATAAGGGAGCAGGTACAGTTACCTCATCAAGTTCTACTTTCCTCCCACTCACTTCTTTCGAGAGAAACTCCTTCTCTAGAAAGGATCCATTCTTAGCAACGAATATCTTGCCTTCGGATCTGTGATAGAAGGTGTACCCAATAGTTTCCTTTGGGTATCCTATGAAGACACATTTCTCCGATTTGTGTTCGAGCTTATCAGGTTGAAGCTTTTTCACATAAGCATCGCAGCCCCAAACTTTAAGAAACGACAACTTTGGTTTCTTGCCAAACCATAGTTCATAAGGTGTCGTCTCAACGGATTTTGATGGTGCCCTATTTAACGTGAATGCAGCCATCTCTAAAGCATAACCCCAAAACGATAGCGGTAAATCAGTAAGAGACATCATAGATCGCACCATATCTAGTAAAGTACGATTAAGACGTTCAAACACACCATTACGCTGTGGTGTTCTGGGTGGTGTAAGTTGTGAAACTATTTCGCATTGTTTCAAATGTAGGCTAAACTCGTAACTCAAATATTATCCTCCATGATCAGATCGTAGAAACTTTATTTTCTTGTTACGATGATTTTCCACTTCACTCTGAAATTCTTTGAACTTTTCAAATGTTTCAGACTTATGTTTCATTAAGTAGATATACCAATATCTGCTCAAATCATCTATGAAGGTGAGAAAATAACGATACCCGCCGCGAGCCTCAATATTCATCGGACCACATACATCAGTATGTATGATTTCCAACAAATCTGTTGCTCGCTCCATAGTTCCGGAGAACGGCGTTTTATTCATCTTACCCATAAGGCATGGTTCGCAAGTACCAAGTGATTCCAAAAGTCCATCGGTATGGAGTTTCTTCATGCGCTTTATACCAATATGACCCAAACGGCAGTGCCACAAATAAGTTGCACTATCATTATTAACTCTGCATCTTTTGGCTTCAACATTATGAATATGTGTATCACTACTATCGAGATTCAACAAGAATAGACCACTCTTTAAGGGTGCATGACCATAAAAGATATTACTCATATAAATAGAACAACCATTATTCTCATATTTAAATGAATAACCGTCTCGCATCAATTAAGATCTAGATATAAGTTTTATGCTTAACGCCAGCACCAAATAACAATTATTTAGGTCTAAAACTAATCCCGAAGGTAGATGTAGAGGTAGCATGCCGACGGCGATCACATCGACTTTGGAACCATTTCCCACGCGCATCGTCCCCTCGTCCTTAGCCAGTCTTCGCTTAATCCGTAGTCCCTATTTTGAGTTGCAAGTATTAGCAACAGAACTAGTATCAAATACCCAGGTGCTACTGCGAGCTCTGGTAAGGTACACATCAATAACATGTATATCACATATACCTTTGTTCACCTTGCCATCCTTCTTATCCGCTAAATACTTGGGGCAATTCAGCTTCAAGTGACCAGTCTGTTTGCAGTAGAAGCACTCAGTCTCAGGCTTAGGTCCAGACTTGGGTTTCTTCTCCTGAGCAACAACTTGTTTTCCGTTCTTCTTGAAGTTCCCCTTCTTCTTCCCTTTGCCCTTTTTCTTGAAACTGGTGGTTTTATTGACCATCAACACTTGATTCTCCTTCTTGATTTCTACCTCCGCAGCCTTTAGCATCGCGAAGAGCTCGGTAATAGTCTTATTCATCCCTTGCATATTATATTTCATCACGAAGCTTTTGTAGCTTGGTGGCAGTGATTGAAGAACTCTGTCAATGACACTATCAACAGGAAGATTAACTCCCAATTGAGTCAAGTGATGATGATACCCAGACATTTTGAGTATATGCTCACTAACAGAACTATTCTCCTCCATCTTGCAGCTATAGAACTTATTGGAGACTTCATATCTCTCAATCCAGGCATTTGCTTGAAATATTAACTTCAACTCCTGGAACATCTCATATGCTCCATGACGTTCAAAACGTCGTTGAAGTCCCGGTTCTAAGCCGTAATGCATGGCACACTGAACTATCGAGTAGTCATCATCTTTACTCTGCCAAACGTTCTTAACATTGTCAGCAGCATCTGTAGCAGGCCTGGCACCCAGTGGTTCTTCCAGGACGTAATTCTTCTGTGCAGCAATGAGGATAATCCTCAAGTTACGGACCCAATCCGTGTAATTGCTACCATCATCTTTCAACTTTGATTTCTCGAGGAACGCATTAAAATTCAATGGAACAACAGCACGGGCCATCTATCTACAACAACATAGATAAGCAAAATACTATCAGGTACTAAGTTCATGATAAATTTAAGTTCAATTAATCATATTACTTAAGAACTCCCACTTAGATAGACATCCCTCTAATCATCTAAGTGATCACGTGATCCATATCAACTAAACCATAACCGATCATCACGTGAAATGGAGTAGTTTTGAATGGTGAACATCACTATGTTGATCATATCTACTATATGATTCATGCTCGACCTTTCGGTCTCAGTGTTCCGAGGCCATATCTGCATATGCTAGGCTCGTCAAGTTTAACCCGAGTATTCTGCGTGTGCAAAACTGGCTTGCACCCGTTGTAGATGGACGTAGAGCTTATCACACCCGATCATCACGTGGTGTCTCGGCACGACGAACTTTGGCAACGATGCATACTCAGGGAGAACACTTTTATCTTGAAATTTAGTGAGAGATCATCTTATAATGCTACCGTCAAACAAAGCTGAATAAGATGCATAAACGATAAATATCACATGCAATCAATATAAGTGATATGATATGGCCATCATCATCTTGTGCTTTTGATCTCCATCTCCGAAGCACCGTCATGATCACCATCGTCACCGGCGTGACACCTTGATCTCCATCGTAGCATCATTGTCGTCTCGCCAACTATTGCTTCTACGACTATCGCTACCACTTAGTGGTAAAGTAAAGCAATTACAGGGCGATTGCATTGCATACAATAAAGCCACAACCATATGGCTCCTGCCAGTTGCCGATAACTCCGTTACAAAACATGATCATCTCATACAATAAATATAGCATCATGTCTTGACCATATCACATCACAACATGCCCTGCAAAAACAAGTTAGACGTCCTCTACTTTGTTGTTGCAAGTTTGACGTGGCTGCTACGGGCTGAGCAAGAACCGTTCTTACCTATGCATCAAAACCACAACGATAGTTCGTCAAGTTGGTGCTGTTTTAACCTTCTCAAGGACCGGGCATAGCCACACTCGGTTCAACTAAAGTTGGAGAAACTGACACCCGCCAGCCACCTGTGTGCAAAGCACGTTGGTAGAACCAGTCTCGCGTAAGCGTACGCGTAATGTCGGTCCGGGCCGCTTCATCCAACAATACCGCTGAACCAAAGTATGACATGTTGGTAAGCAGTATGACTTGTATCACGCACAACTCACTTGTGTTCTACTCGTGCATATAACATCTATGCATAAAACCTGGCTCGGATTCCACTATTGGGGAACGTAGTAATTTCAAAAAAATTCCTATGCACACGCAGGATCATGGTAATGCATAGCAACGAGAGGGGAGAGTGTCATCCACGTACCCTCGTAGACCGTTAAGCGGAAGCGTTATGACAACGCGGTTGATGTAGTCGTACGTCTTCACGATCGCCCGATCCTCAATACCGAACGTATGGCACCTCCGCGTTCAGCACACGTTCAGCTCAATGACGTCTCGCGAACTCATGATCCAGTAGAGCTCGGGGAAGAGTTTCGTCAGCACGATGGCGTGGTGATGATGTTGATGAAGCTACCGCAGCAGGGCTTCGCCTAAACACCGCTACAGTATGACCGAGGTGGATTATGGTGGAGGGGGGCACCGCACACGGCTGGGAGAGATCTTTGTGATCAACTTGTGTGTCTAGAGGTGCCCCCTGCCCTTGTATATAAAGGAGCAAGGGGGAGGCCGGTCGGCCCTTGTTGGCGCGCCTAGGAGGAGGAATCCTCCTCCTAGTAGGAGTAGGATTCCTCCCCTTCCTACTCCTACTAGGAGGGGGAAAGGTAGGGAGAGAAAGAGAAGGAAAGGGGGGCGCCCCCCCTTCTCCTAGTCCAATTTGGACATGGGGAAGGGGGCGCGCTGCATGCCCTAGGCCGGCCCCTCTCTCATTCCATTATGGCCCAACAAGGCCCATTAGCCCCGGGAGGTTCCGGTAACCCCTCCGGTACTCCGGTAAAATCCTGATTTCACCCGGAACAATTCCGATGTCCAAATATAGGCTTCCAATATATCAATCTTTATGTCTCGACCATTTTGAGACTCCTCGTCATGTCCGTGATCACATCCGGGACTCCGAATTACCTTCGGTACATCAAAACATATAAACTCATAAAACCGATCGTCACAGAACTTTAAGCGTGCGGACCCTACGGGTTCGAGAACTATGTAGACATGACCGAGACACGTCTCCAGTCGATAACCAATAGCGGAACCTGGATGCTCATATTGGTTCCTACATATTCTACGAAGATCTTTATCAGTCAAACCGCTCAACACTATACGTTGTTCTCTTTGGCATCGGTATGTTACTTGCCCGAGATTTGATCGTCGGTATCCAATACCTAGTTCAATCTCGTTACTGGCAAGTCTCTTTACTCGTTTCGTAATACATCATCCCGTAACTAACTCATTAGTTATCATGCTTGCAAGGCTTATAGTGATGTGTATTACCGAGAGGGCCCAGATATACCTCTCTGACAATCGGAGTGACAAATCCTAATCTTGATCTATGCCAACTCAACAAGTACCATCGGAGACACCTGTAGAGCACCTTTATAATCACCCAGTTACATTGTGACGTTGTAGCACACAAAGTGTTCCTCCGGTATTCGAGAGTTGCATAATCTCATAGTCATAAGAACATGTATAAGTCATGAAGAAAGCAATAGCAGTAAACAAACGATCAAGTGCTAAGCTAATGGAATGGGTCAAGTCAATCACATCATTCTCCTAATGATGTGATACCATTGATCAAATAACAACTCATGTCTATGGTTAGGAAACTTAACCATCTTTGATCAATGAGCTAGTCAAGTAGAGGCATACTAGTGACACTATGTTTGTCTATGTATTCACACATGTATTATGTTTCCGATTAATACAATTCTAGCATGAATAATAAACATTTATCATGAAATAAGGAAATAAATAATAACTTTATTATTGCCTCTAGGGCATATTTCCTTCAGCCTTGACCTTTGCAATGGTGGGGGTAAGCTTTGCACGCTCAGCAGCGGTAAGTTTTTTGGGAAGACGATGCTTTGGGTCAAGACACTGGACACGATAACCCGGCAGTGGATTCTCATCAGCCGGAGAGGTATATTTGCAGTAGAACCATGTCTTGTTCCAATCTTTGGGGTGACTCGGCAAGCAAGCAAGCATAGGGGAAGATAGCACCTCTTCTTTGTTGAATTGAAATTCTGCCAAGTTCCAAGCTGGGTCCGTTCGTAAACTCATTTTGGCGCTTCAAATAAAAATATTCCCTAAAGAGTTCAAAACTGGGTTCCTCTTGAAGGTATACTTTGCAGAAAACTTGAAAATTGGAAATGTTTGACACGGAATTGGGTCCGATGTCTTGAGGATGGAGTTGAATGAAGTGCAGAGCGTCTCGAATTTTTTTGATCCGGGTAGTGATAAGCCCCGATTCATGTGATTAGTAAAAATGATGACTTCACCATCCTTTGGGTGAGGTCTTTCTTCGCTTGGTTTGGGGGCGCACCAATGCATGATATCTTTTGCTGGTAAATAGCCGATTTTGACAAAATCTTTGAGTGTGTTCTTAGTGACAATGGAGGGAACCCAATTACATGAGGTGACTGTCTTCGGCAGCATTGTGAAGGAAGAAGCCTGAAAGAAAGAAAATTTTGTTGGTTTAAGTTGATTCATTAAGCCAGAAATAAAACGTTACAGTATGTATTCAGATTGGCGGCTTAAGTGGGGCCTAATAATATATGGATAGTTATAAACCGGTGATGTAATCCACCATGACAGCAATGGTATTCAAGATCTGTCAAGAATTCTACTAAGTGTTGAAGCAAACAGGTTTGAAAGATTGATGCTAGGATTTCAGATCTACGACGCTTCGGTTAATAGAAATAGTTTTGACCTAAATTACAGTGCTCGAGCAGTTCATATGTTCAGGTTGGTTTTTTCTTACGCGAAGGAGGTAATCTAATAACAAAAACAAGTATCATGGCTGCCACCGTGCAGGAGAAGTGCTAAGTTTAGTTCAAAGTTACCAGTTGCAGCGAAGAACAAGGATGAACTCTAAAGAACTTCGAGAAACCCTAATGGAATATCTATAGTGAAGAAAGGAGAGGCACTTACGGGATCCACTGAACAATAGAGAGATGACGCGGCTGCTCTGGTCTCGTTCAGGTCGAGGAAGCGGCCGGAGTCGAGGAAGCTGACGACTTCGGCGGCGGCGGTGCTTAGGCGTGCAGGTGCGTCACGCAGAGAGAGGTTGAAGATGAGAAGAAGAAGGGGGGAAATGGAAAGGCTGTCGGATCCTATTTATAAGGAAAGGGGTAACAGGCGGGCGTGAGAATCGAGGAGGCCAAAGAATTATTATTTGGCTGTTCCAACGCCTTGATTTTTGGAATGGTTATTAAAGATAAGGATCTATTAGATATGCTGGGTATTGTGTGAAATTAATGGCAGATGATGTCATGGCGGTTTTCCGTAATTCCAGTAGATGACATCATGGCGGGTTACAATATCTTGTGAGAACAGGTGAAGAAGGATTTTTCCTAAGTGTTGAAGATTGACATGAACAAGTTCAAATCAACCTGGGGCCTTGTAACATCTCAAAATTCTAAATTTTGGAATGTTATAATAAATAGATAGATTTGACTGATTGTTTGATAGATTGTCTGAAAGTGAGTGAAATTCGAAACTTTTCAAAGTTAAATGAGAGGGAATAAAAGGACTTTCCCAAACTTTCATATTTGCTTTCTGATCTCCATGAATTCAAATTCTTTTCAAACACAAAACCCTAGAGAGAAGATGACATGACTTCTTCCATTTAAAAATGAAAAGGGTGTTTGAAAAATAATTGAATTTCATTTGGAAATATTCCAATTCTGAAACTTTATGCAACTCAATGATTTTCACGAGAGAAGATAAAATGACTTCTTCAAATTATATGAAATATGAGTTGGGAGTTTCAAAGAATTAAATTCAAAGTTCTTTTGAATTTATTTTCAATTTGGAATGTTATACATTAGACCGTCATGCATATCTTATTTTCATGCATTTTGGTCGAACCTAGAAATTTCACGCAACTCAAGGACCTTCGGAGAGAGTTGGAGATTTCATTATTTTCATATTGGAGAGTTTTCTCGAATTTAAAAAGAGGATCATTTGATTTATTTATTTCATCTTCAATAATTTTTCCGTTATCAAAAATATAAGAGAGGGAATAATATGACTTTCCCAAAATATAGGAAAATGAAGATTTAATAAATAGATCAATTTTGTTTTCCGGTGTTTATTCGCATTTTATTTGGATAGGGAAAAATGCGCGTTTTTGTAAATTGCATTTTAGGTCCGGAGAAAAGTTCATTTTGTTCGGCTCATTTTTAGGAGTCGGGGAAAATTTACTTTTAGAATTTTGGAGCCCGTTTAGTTTTCTTTTTTTGTTTTTTTCCTGCGCGCGGAATCAGTTAAAAAAACTTACCGCAGGCCAGGCCCCAGCCCAGCCTCCCGTGCGCGCAACGCCAGGCAAGGCAGGAGGCCGCCGCCTCGCCTCTTGCCCTTAGCCGAGTCCGGCTAGGACTTTAGGCCGGTTAGCCCCTCCCTTTTCCTAGTTTCGTTTTCCTATTCCTATTCCTAGTCTAATTCCTTGCCCCCTACCCCAAGTAACCTCTCCCCTCCCCAATATAAATACCCCAACACCTCCCCCCCTCTAAACACATCAAATCAAACCCCCCCTCTCCTCACACCAAAAACCCAAACCCCCTCTCCTCCCCAAGCCGCGCCCCACCCCGCGCCCTACACCGCCGCCGCGCCACCCCTCACCCGCGCCGCCGCACCCCTCACCTAGCGCCACCGCCGCACCTTTGCCCACGCCGCCGCCCTACGCCGCCGCCGGAGCCCCTCGCCGGAGACCTCGCCGAGGTTGCCCACGTCTCTTTTCCTCGGATCGTTTTCTTCTAATCGTTCCGATTCTTTTCTTCTCTTCTGATTCGTTTTCTAGATCGGTTTTTCGTTTCTTTTTTCGGTTTTCTTTTCCGAAAACCCTAGATCGGTTTTCGTTCTTCTTTCGGACCGTTCGTCTCAACGAACGTGATCACCGATCTTTCCCGGTTAACGACGTCCGTTCGTTTAACCGTTCTTCTTTTTTTCTCGTCGGATTTATTCCGCGTCTTTTCCGCGATCGCGATCTCAGATCCGATCTTCGTTCTAGTCTTTCTTCTCGCTCGTTTATCGGAATCAGGTGATTCAAGCGCCTGGAGTTTCGTTTCGAAACCGCCGTTCCGTCTAATCAACTTGAACAAGTTTTTTCCCCGGTAAAATTTGACCTAGTTTCAACTTGCTAGAACCGAGTTGTTTTCTTCCGCCGTTTGTTTTTCCGTTTATTTGTTCGGTTCTTTCTTTCTTTGCAACCAGAGTTCTTAATTTGAACTTTCTGGTTCGTTCTCTTGTTCGAGTTTTACCTGTGCATTAGATGAGTACTTATTGTATGCTTGTTGTTTGTCTGCGATAGATCACCCGGATTGTGCCGCTTGTTACTTCGAAACCCTAGGTCTCGCGGATCATCAGCAAGGCAAGTAACACTTTGATCATACCTTCTTCTAACAACCCAGTTTTATTGCATTAGATCCATCCTTCACAATTGCGCATGATTAGGATCTAATTTAAATTGTGGATGGGAAGTAGATGAGGTAGTACTATCCTGTATTATTATGAACCTTTGGGAGTTTACTTCTACGTTTGCTTATTATGCCATGCTATGCTAGTAGACGTGGATTGGGTGAGTGATATCCATGACAGATGTGAGATATTTAATTAATGGTTTATCTAAGGTGGCAACCTAACACACATCTGGGTGGATTGAGGCACCTGATGTCTATCAGGACTTGCCTGTTTTTTTGGACCGCCACCCAGGCTCAAAGGGATCATAAGATATTTCATGCTAGAAACTTCCGTGTGCAGCCACACAGCCATTATGGGCTCTGGCATAGTTGACTAAGTTGTGCGAACTCTTACAGGGTGGACTAGCAGATGTAGGGGATGTAGGTGTACCGGTCTACCCAGATCGTAAGGTGCTAGCGCTTCTGAAAGACTATGTCTCGGTCATCCGTTTCTCAAACACCATGTAGTGCGAGAAACAAACGGAGGCGATCGAGTCTTGTGGGGAAAAGTGCGCAAACCTCTGCAGAGTGTACAAACTAATCATGATTAGCCGTGTCCCCGGTTATGGACAACTTGAGTATCTAGTACTTGAATATCATGTGAATCTCAACATGTTACTTCTAATTAATGTTGTTGGGTTTTAATTATTTTTAATTGGGATTGAGAATGCTGTCAACCATTCTCAATGTTTAACAACCACCATGATAGTTAAATAAATTTATTCCTTTGTAGTAGGGAAAAATTGGCTTTACGCAAAAACCTTATAACCATAGAGCTTTTCCACCAGCCAAATATGCATGTAGTGATAGCCATTGTTCATTATTCTCTATGGTGTGAATTTGCCAGTACATTCAATGTACTGACCCGTTTCGGGCTGCAAACGTCTTATGTTGCAGGTTTCTTACGACGAGTAAGTGATACGTTAGGGTTACGATTTCTACACTCAACTTTGCCGTTGGTGTTGATGGGAAACCACAACCTTGTTGCTTCCGCTATTTTGGACTGAGGTAATAGTATTTATGTTACTTTATACATGTGATTTACCTCTGTTATAAATCCTTCGAGTACTGTGTGTGTCAGCATACTGATCCAGGGATGACACATAAGCACAGAGACTTGATCCATTCGGGTCGGGTCGCTACAAGATTGTATCAGAGCACATGTTGACTGTAGGACGTGACCCTAGAAACTGGCAAGCCCATAGCAAACATTTTTCTCTACAACTTTCCCTTTCAAAAAGATATTTTACCTCTCTTCTCTTCCGAGTTTATTCAAAATTTCCCTTTAGTGAAACCATACCCTTTTCCCTTTTGACCACTCGAGGATTCGACTGATGAGACCACTCCAAGAAGTACAGGATATTAGAGCAGTAAGACCATTCGGAATGAAGAAGATTTTTCCATACATTATGATAATGGAAACTACAGCTGTTGAAGACTCTGAAGACTAGGAGAATTGGAGGTTCTGTAGAATTTCCAGATTTGTATGACCTAGGAAGGCTACCCTGATGGAACTTAACAGATTATGGAAGTTATGAATACCCGAGATCAAGGTGTATTGGAGAAAGACCAAAACATGGAGAGTTGAGAACTCAAAGTTTTGTCAAGAAAACCCTAAGGCAGGAGATATCAACTGTGGAGAGATATCTCATGGAAATGACAAGAGCAGAAACACGGTTATCCGTGATGTCATTCCCCGCTAATGCTATTGTCACCGTGCTGAGTTAAGGATGCATGTCATCAGAATGGATTTGATGGAAGAAGGCTGATGGAGCACCTATCATAAGATGAAGTTTTAGCCCTAGCCGGTGTATCACCAGGATCTGGAGTAGTACATCAAGAAGTTTAAAATGGAGCTCCAGGAAGTCGTATTAGACAAGGAAGCATTTCGTGAAGAACTCAGGAACCAAAAGTTAAAAGCAGCCAAGCTGGAGAAGTAAAATTTTGAGATACAGGAGATTCGTCAGGAACGAAGGACAGTAGGACCATGGTTCATACCAATGTTGAAACCCAGAAGTTTGGAATGCCACTCCAGAAATATTAAAGGACGTCACAAGAAACTTTTTGTCAACAGAGAGGATCTGGCAGAAGAAATTGAGAAGGACAAACACGATCGGAAGAAGCCATTGGAGGCTTGAACAAGGCTTGAAGAGTTTGGAGACGTTGAAGATTTATTGACCTTTAGAAGACCAAACACCTATTATATACCTACGTTAGATGCGACGATTGTGAGCTGTCATTTGTTTGTTGTTTTTCCGACAGCCACAATAAAATCTGTCTTTTCAAAACTTTTGTGTGCATTGTGTGTATCCCTCTCTCTTGATCTCTCTTATCTCACCCCAAACCCATGGACCCAATAGAGGATGAATGGAGATGAGCTTGTATTTTTGGGACCGATGAGTCAATTGGAGACGGACCGATGGATTCAGAACATGGAGGAACATATGGAGAACAACCCTATAGTCGAAAAGGATATGGCCCAGCATGCTCTTCAATGCTTTGAAAGAGGTGCTGCTACTTGGTGGAGGATGTACCAAACCATGAATGGATGGCAAGGAGTAACCACTTGGAAAGAATTTAAGTTGACTTTGCTAAAGTCTCAGTTTGTGTCCCAGAAGTTGAAGCCTTATGGAAAAGACATGAAGAAACTTTGTGCATGCAAGATTTGTGGAGAAATCGGACACAACCATAAAGAACACAAGGATGAATGCCCTAATTGTGAAGGAAGTCACCCAGCTGAAGAATGCCCAACTAGGCAGATCACTTGTTTCTTGTGTGAAGGGACTACCCACTATCATGCTCAGTGTCACATTTACCCCATGGTACAAATAACCATCCAGTAGAAGGAAGAAGCAATGAAAGGAGCTCTTATGGAAAGTTTAGAAGAACCTGCGATGAAGGACGAGGTGGAAGACACACCCAAAGAGGAACCAATTAAACCCTACACCAAGTCTTGCTATTCATGTGGAGAAGAAGGACACATCTCCCAGAATTGTATGAATGGGGATCTAGTAGAATTCCCGGCTGAGGAAGTAGAATATGACCCACAGGAAATAGAAGCCATGATTGGTATGAAAAGGTCCAGAAAGAGAAGTAGATTGGATTCCAGGAAGGATCTGAGTCATGTTACCTGTTATGGGTGCAAGGAGTCAGGGCACTACCACAACAATTGCCCAACAAGGAAGCCAAGGACCCAAGTAGGCTATATAATCACAAGGAAACCTCGAATCTTCCCAGAAGTAATATGTTTCCGTTGTAATGGAGCAGGGCACTTTGCCAGAGAATGCCCTAAGGAGAAGGAAACTTGTGCTAGATAGTTGAGTTTGTAACAGAAGAAATATAGTCGTAGTAGTGAGGACACTTTCCTTTATATTGAGGTGTTGAGTTGAGACATGTAATGGAGAATCAAGAGATTGTAATCATTTGAGAATGAATAAAGTAGCATCGTTGGTATTGATATGGATTTTATGAGTTGTTACTCTATGAAGAAGGATTTTGACCATCTTTTTGAATAAGAGAAATATGGTCTATGGAAGATTTGTGCATTTTAAGGGTGGTAGTACCTTGTAATAGACTTCGGACAAAATGAATACGAGTTTTGTCTCGATATGTGTGATACCCCAAGAGTATGTGGGATGAAGTTGGAGACCGTCAGTTGTTTGGACCAAATGTGATCAAGGAGTCAGAAGAGAATGTTAAGTTGATTCGAGATAGACTGAAGGTAGCTCAGTCCAGGCAGAAGAGTTATGCAGACTCAAAAAACTCAAGGAGGTAGTTTATGAAATTGGAGACAGAGCATGTCTTCGTGTGACCCCTCTGCAAGGAGTTAAATGAATTGGAGTTAAGGAAAGAGTTAGCCCCGAGATTTGTAGGACCATACCGAGTTTTGGAGCGTATGAGAGAAGTGGCCAACAAGTTGGAGTCATCTGAAGGACTGTCAGGAGTTCAAGAAGTGTTTCCCATTTCCCAGTTGAAGAAGTGCCATGCAGAGATGGCCAATATTCTCCTGCAAGGACTCTTGACAGCGGAAAGGATAATGATGTTCCATGAAGTGGAATATGGACTCCATAAGTACAAGTTTTATCTCGGTATGAGGGATACCCCACGAGGATGAAGAGATGAAGTACTATTGGATATAAAGGAGGAAATATGGATCAACGAAAATTCCATGATGAGTCTGAGTAATCACGTCTTAGTCTTGTACAAATAGAAGGAAGGAAGACAGTACAATTGGATACTAGGAAGATGGAATAATGATAAGTTGCCCAATGATAAGTTCAAGGACTACAAGTGATGAGATGGGCCATAACCCACAGGCCCCAGGACCTGCCAAGAAGCAAGCACACTCTTGCTGAAGGAAAAACCCTGGAGGAAGTAACGATTTTATCGATAGACGATCTTATAGGAGTTTACGCAAAACCTGAGAGTTGTGAAGGAACGATAGATGTTTGTTTGGCTTGCAGAATCGAAGGATTATTTCGAACTTGGTTCATCGACAAGAGAAATTCTGCAATGCTTGTGAGGATGACCGAGTGTTAGAATGCGAGATTCGCTAAACTGTATACAAGGTAACGATTTGGGTGCGGGATGGATTGATCACCATACCGACTTACTCTTATTATTTGCCTTGCTATATGGGATGGTAAATCTGAGTGACTTGCCTATAGTAGAGAGACGACGATATTAAACCTTGTTAAACCTTAGAATGGTATAAGAATTTTTCCCTTGTACACGGCAGCTTTTTGCCAACCGTAGGTTATACGGTGAGGTTCAACCCAGACCCATTTCCTGCAGGAGAAACCCTAAATGATTGACCACCATGAGATATCGATAGTTGTTTAGTTTTGGCGCCAGACCCGTCAGCTACGAAGACCCAGTCTCGGAATAACCTTACCAAGATGAAAGGATAAAAGAATTGAGGAAAAAGGTTATGCCATTACCGGAAGAGCTTAGAGGAGAAATTTTCTCGAGGATCTGAGAAGACCGACACTGTTAACAATATGGATGAAGTATATGGGTTTTCGATGGAGCAGTAACCCTGCTTCTAAGGGTGGTAGCACCCCAGTCCCCGGAGACGATCGATGGATTTTGAGGAGACCCCCAAACCCTAACCCTTTTCTTGCTAGCCTCTCCGAATCTCGAGGACGAGATTCATTTAAGGGTGGTAGGTTTGTAACATCCCAAAATTCTAAATTTTGGAATGTTATAATAAATAGATAGATTTGACTGATTGTTTGATAGATTATCTGAAAGTGAGTGAAATTCGAAACTTTTGAAAGTTAAATGAGAGGGAATAAAAGGACTTTCCCAAACTTTCATATTTGCTTTCTGATCTCCATGAATTCAAATTCTTTTCAAACACAAAACCCTAGAGAGAAGATGACATGACTTCTTCCATTTAAAAATGAAAAGGGTGTTTGAAAAATAATTGAATTTCATTTGGAAATATTCCAATTCTAAAACTTTATGCAACTCAATGATTTTCACGAGAGAAGATAAAATGACTTCTTCAAATTATATGAAATATGAGTTGGGAGTTTCAAAGAATTAAATTCAAAGTTCTTTTGAATTTATTTTCAATTTGGAATGTTATACATTAGACCGTCATGCATATCTTATTTTCATGCATTTTGGTCGAACCTAGAAATTTCACGCAACTCAAGGACCTTCGGAGAGAGTTGGAGATTTCATTATTTTCATATTGGAGAGTTTTCTCGAATTTGAAAAGAGGATCATTTGATTTATTTATTTCATCTTCAATAATTTTTCTGTTATCAAAAATATAAGAGAGGGAATAATATGACTTTCCCGAAATATAGGAAAAATGAAGATTTAATAAATAGATCAATTTTGTTTTCCGGTGTTTATTCGCATTTTATTTGGATAGCGAAAAATGCGCGTTTTCGAAAATTGCATTTTAGGTCCGGAGAAAAGTTCATTTTGTTCGGCTCATTTTTAGGAGTCGGGGAAAATTTACTTTTAGAATTTTGGAGCCCGTTTAGTTTTCTTTTTTTGTTTTTTTCCTGCGCGCGGAATCAGCCCAGCCTCCTGTGCGCGCAGCGCCAGGCAAGGCAGGAGGCCGCCGCCTCGCCTCTTGCCCTTAGCCGAGTCCGGCTAGGACTTTAGGCCGGTTAGCCCCTCCCTTTTCCTAGTTTCGTTTTCCTATTCCTATTCCTAGTCTAATTCCTTGCCCCCTACCCCAAGTAACCTCTCCCCTCCCCAATATAAATACCCCAACACCTCCCCCCCTCTAAACACATCAAATCAAACCCCCCCTCTCCTCACACCAAAAACCCAAACCCCCTCTCCTCCCCAAGCCGCGCCCCACCCCGCGCCCTACACCGCCGCCGCGCCACCCCTCACCCGCGCCGCCGCACCCCTCACCTAGCGCCACCGCCGCACCTTTGCCCACGCCGCCGCCCTACGCCGCCGCCGGAGCCCCTCGCCGGAGACCTCGCCGAGGTTGCCCCACGTCTCTTTTCCTCGAATCGTTTTCTTCTAATCGTTCCGATTCTTTTCTTCTCTTCTGATTCGTTTTCTAGATCGGTTTTCCGTTTCTTTTTCAGTTTTCTTTTTCCGAAAACCCTAGATCGGTTTTCGTTCTTCTTTCGGACCGTTCGTCTCAACGAACGTGATCACCGATTATTCTCGATTAACGACGCCCGTTCGTTTAACCGTTTGTCTTTTTCTTCTCGTCGGATTTATTCCGCGTCTTTTCCGCGATCGCGATCTCAGATCCGATCTTCGTTCTAGTCTTTCTTCTCGCTCGTTTATCGGAATCAGGTGATTCAAGCGCCTGGAGTTTCGTTTCGAAACCGCCGTTCCATTTAATCAACTTAAACAAGCTTTTGCCCCGGTAAAATTTGACCTAGTTTCAACTTGCTAGAACCGAGTTGTTTTCTTCCGCCGTTTGTTTTCCGTCGTTTGTTCGGTTCGATCTTTCTTTGCAACAGGAGTTCTTAAGTTGAACCTTCTGGTTCGTTCTCTTGTTCGAGTTTTACCTGTGCATTAGATGAGTACTTATTGTATGCTTGTTGTTTGTCTGCGATAGATCACCAGGATTGCGCCGCTTGTTACTTCGAAACCCTAGGACTCGCGGATCATCAGCAAGGCAAGTTCACACTTTGATCATACCTTTTCTACAACCCATGTTTTATTGCATTAGATCAATCCTTTCACATTGCATGATTAGGATCTAATTAAATTGTGGGATGGGAAGTAGATGAGGTAGTACCTATCACCTGTATTATTATGAAACCCTTGGGAGTTACTTCTACGTTTGCTTATTATGCCATGCTATGCTAGTAGACGTGGATTGGGTGAGTGATATCCATGATAGATGTGAGATATTTAATTAATGGTTTATCTAAGGTGGCAACCTAACACACATCTGGGTGGATTGAGGCACCTGATGTCTATCAGGACTTGCCTGTTTTTTTTTGGACCGCCACCCAGGCTCAAAGAAATCATAAGATAATTCATGCTAGAAACTTCCGTGTGCAGCCACAAGCCATTATGGGCTCTGGCATAGTTGACTAAGTTGTGCGAACTCTTACAGTGGTGGACTAGCAGATGTAGGGGATGTAGGTGTACCGGTCTACCCAATCGTAAGGTGCTAGCGCCTCTGAAAGACTATGTCTCGGTCATCCGTTTTCTCAAACACCATGTAGTGCGAGAAAACAAACGGAGGCGATCGAGTCGTGTGGGGAAAAGTGCGCAAACCTCTGCAGAGTGTACAAACTAATCATGATTAGCCGTGTCCCCGGTTATGGACAACTTGAGTATCTAGTACTTGAATATCATGTGAATCTCAACATGTTACTTCTAATTAATGCTGTTGGGTTTTAATTATTTTTAATTGGGATTGAGAATGCTGTCAACCATTCTCAATGTTTAACAACCACCATGATGGTTAAATAAATTTATTCCTTTGTAGTAGGGAAAAATTGGCTTTACGCAAAAACCTTATAACCATAGAGCTTTTCCACCAGCCAAATATGCATGTAGTGATAGCCTTTATTCATTATTCTCTATGGTGTGAATTTGCCAGTACATTCAATGTACTGACCCGTTTCGGGCTGCAACGTCTTATGTTGCAGGTTTCTTACGACGAGTAAGTGATACGTTAGGGTTATGATTTCTACACTCAACTTTGCCGTTGGTGTTGATGGGAAACCACAACCTTGTTGCTTCCGCTATTTTGGACTGAGGTAATAGTATTTACGTTACTTTATACATGTGATTTACCTCTATTATAAATCCTTCGAGTACTGTGTGTGTCAGCATACTGATCCAGGGATGACACATAAGCACAGAGACTTGATCCATTCGGGTCGGGTCGCTACAGGCCTAATGTTGGGGATATAACTATTAGGTATGACCCGCCCAGGAGGGGTCGGGTTATACCAACGGTGGTTCATTATCACGAAGCCCATGAAGGTATCGAAGATGATGGTTCATGAAGATGACTTACAAAGAGCCCAAGGCCCAAAGGCGGCTTAAGGCCCATAGGTGTAAACCGCCATATATGTAAGACTTGTATTGTAAGGCATGTGTAATTGGTCACCGAGCCGGACACGTTATTATGAACTGGCTCGGGACTCTGTAAGCCGCAGGGCGTCAACCTGAGTATTTAAAGGGACGACCCAGCGGCGGTTTAGGGCAAGAGACAACAAATCAAAAACTAGGTCAAGCGTATTCGCTCCCTGGTAATCGAGACATAAGCAATACCACCTCAAACTGGATTAGGCCTTTACCTTCACCGCAAGGGGCCGAACCAGTATAAACTCCTTGTGTCCTTTGTCCCGTTTAACCCCTTTAAGCTAACCCTATTGCGATGGCTCCACGACTAAGTCCTTCCGCTAGGACATCTGCCGTGACAATTCCACGACAGGCCCCATTTAGGGACCGGGTCATGATAGATACAAGGCTGAGTCCCAAGTTTGTGTGAGCAAGTTACCAGATGTTCGGTGGCTCTGGTGACGCCGGATGTCCGAAGGACGTCGGACTTCTGGTAATATTCGCCATTTTGCTTCTCGATAGTCGTTGCCAGATTTCCAGTAAGGAGCGGACGTCCGGTGGCTTGGGACACGCCAGATGTCCGGCCGCTGTAGAGTTGATTTGAGAGTTGTTTTCCTGTGCGGTCCTCCTCGCGCTGCACTGGGCGTCTATGGTCCTACCGGACATCCAGTGGTTGTAGCTTTTCTGCAGCTTTCCTTCTTTGATTATCTTGCTCCGCATCTACGCCATCTTGCCCATTGCTCCTAGCTTCTCCTTGACCATCTTCTTGATACCTAATCATGCATAGCATGTCCGTCTTAGGTAGTAACCATGTCTCACGTGTATGGAAGGGAGAACATGTGCAAGTTTGCACTACCGGACAGTCTGGCCCTCTGACCAGATAGTCCGGCTGCTAGAAACACTTCGGGCAAAATCTGCCGATGTCAACAGAGTGTCTGGTCAAAGGGACCAGATTGTACAGTCGGCGAGATGAGATTTTCTGAATGACACTGGAATCGCGCACGAATCCCTCCCTCTAACTAACCAGACTATCCGGTCCCACGCTGAAGCTTCAGGAGAAATACACTGTTGAACAGACCGGTAGATATCTACCAGGCTGTCTAGTATCTTGGTCTATGCACTGCTTCAGGTTGAGGCCCATACCCCTTACCAGACTGTCTAGTATCTTGGTCTATGCACTGCTTCGGGTTGAGGCCCATACCCCTTTTGCACCTAGACCATATATTTCGTCCCTCTCCTCAGGTTTAGGGTTACTGAAGAATTTAGACTAAACTTGAGAGGGTTTTGCTCATCTATCATCTCCTTTGGAGATCAAGGCCTCCACTAGGAGAAGAACCCCTTGTGGTTAATCAAGACATCCATATCCTTTGGAATGGGGAAGATCTACCTCTCAAGACCCCATCTCTTTTAGAGATTTGGGAAGAACTCATCATTTACCTTTTCCTTTTGTTGTGTGTGGATCTTGATGTACATGTAACTCTCCATTGGATGCTATTAGTGTATATGTGATGTGAACCTTGTTTTGTGTGTTTCCTCTTGAGATCTATGTTTTCTTTGTGATTTTACCCTTTGCCACCTTTAAATTGTGAAGATTGAGACAAGCCTAGAGACTTACCCTACATCGACTTCCATCTTTCGATGGTTGACCTGGCGAGTCAAATACTTGAAAAAACCTAGGCATGAGGATCCAAAAGTGTCTCAAATATAAGAAGAAATGGATGTTTCTAATTATCCCATATCACAATTATGCGACATGCATATCGGCAAAGGTAACAAAACAAATAAAGTGTAACCACGTGGTTTTAGATATGAGAACTCCACATGGTTTTAGATAGAGTTAAAAGCACTAGGGGTCCTAGAACTTGCTCAAGATGTGATGATTTGGTCCTAGAACTTGCAAAATGACCCTACCCAGTCCCAGAACTTGCAGCCAATGTGCAACTTTGGTCTTGACCAATCAAAGCTCGCCAACTGGACTGCTCGGGCCCAAGACGGTCAGCGCACTCGTTTTTGCAAAGAGCCCCTAGCTTTCCTTAGAATCACCTGCACTCTCACCACCTGAATTAATTTTTTAGAAGACTATGATCGTTTGCCTCCCCATCTTAGACAAACCGCACTCGTCATCGCCAACCTCTCGTTTTGCTCTCTACTCGCCTCCTCCTCCCCGCTGTCCAGCAAGCCGCCGACGCCAATCAAGACACCATGGTTTCGTGGAGTGATACCGGATCCGGGTCCTCCTCGTTGGGTGGCGACTCCACAGCAGTCCGGTGAGATCCTCTCCACCAGCATCTAGCATTTAGGGTTAGGTGAAAATTGGGGATTTCTAACCAGATTTGGTTTTAGGCTCCTCGCACTGTTGAGTGCTCCAATTGGAGCGGCCTTGCTACAGATCTACCTGTTAGATGTGAGCACCAAGCAGTTTGTGAGAAGCTTGTTGCCTTTGAGTCTGTTGACAGTGGATGGAGATTCCTGGGTTGTGCACAAAAGGTTAGTAGATGTTCATAGTTGTAGATGTAGATGGTACTGCTTTAGTAGAAGTTCATAGTTGTACATGCTTTATCCATTTAAGTGATTGAACTTCATTTGTGACATTTATAGTTTTTTGTTTTGTGCCATATTGTTGTTAAGAAGAAGATTATCTTTGGGGAAATAATTTAGAGTGTTGTCCAAATATGTAGGATTTAAGTAGCTGATGAATGCTCATAGGTTACTGTGAAAACAGTGACCTGAATCTTGTGTCAGTTAACTGAATCTTGATTCGGTCTTTCTGAGTTTTGTGCAGTTAACTGAATGTAGATTCAGTTTTACTGAATTTTGTGCAGTTAACTGAATTATGCATCACTCTAAAAAATCTCTTCAATTTTAGGATGGGCCTAAATGCCCCTATGTGCACTGGGTTAACCCAGAGTGGCCTCCTCAATTGAAGATGAGTCTATCTAGGATGTGGGACATATATGAAGAGGAGGTCAGCCTCATGCTCAGGCAAAATGTTGTTAATGCTGAAGAAAAATTTAGGGTTGTGATAGAGAAGGAAAATATGGAGCAAGATCTTTGATTTTTTAAACTAGATTTTGCTAAGATGGTGGGTGAAAAGGAGCAGGTAATTACTGAACTGGGCAATACAAGGCTAGCTCTATCTGACCTAAAGATAGAACTTGAGAAGAAGAACAAGACTGACAAATCTCTGACCAACATTCATCGGGTGGTATGGGCTAAGGCAGATAAAGAGAGGGATGAGATGAAGCAAGAGAGGGACAAAATGATGGAAGAGAGGGACAAATTGAAGGAAGAAAGGGATCAGCTGAAGAAACAGATAAAGAAGCTAGAGTATATGATTGGTGACTTGTTCAAGCATAAGGAAGACACCAAGTGCAAGATAAGGAAGGTTAGGGAGATGCTTCATGAATGTGAGTGATCCATTGGTGTGACAGTGCTGCCCAAATCTGAGTTATCAGTGGACTTGTTTAATTTAGTTAATGAGGATCAGTGGACTTGTTTAATTAAGTGATGCATTGTACTATTTGATGCAATGACCAAATATGCATTGTACTATCTGAATGTGAGTTATCTTTGATGCACTCAGTTATCTTTGATGCACTCAGTTATCTTTGAACTGAACTTTTATTATGTTTTATAAATCTTGATTCATTTAAGTTAGTTTTTATTTGGTTAACTGAATTTGGATTCAGTTAACTGATTTGTTGTGTCAGTTAACTAATTTGCTTTTTTCCAGTTAGCTGAAATTTTGTTTAGTTAACTGAATTATGGTTTAGTTAACTGTTTTATGTTTAGTTAACTCAATTAGGGTTTAGTTTACTGAAATTTTTTTTAGATAAAACATTGACTCATACATTCAGTCATACATGGATAGAATCCATTCATACATATGCATACACTGCATCATCGACAGATCTGTCATTACATTGCATTGAAAGGAGGAGCACAGAAAGGTAGATGTGTCATTACATTGCATTCATGGACAGATTTCATACATAGATAGAAAGGTGGATCTAGGAGCATAGAAACTTAGCAGCAAATTTGTAGCAACCCGACCTCAAACGGTCAAGTCCCTGTGCTTCAGTGTCATCCCTGGATCGGTAATGCTGACACACACAGTACTCGAAGGATTTATAACAGAGTAGCAATCACACACTTATTATATCGAATGTCTCAAAAGAGATCTTATTACAATAAATATGGCTTAAGGCCATCTAATAAGATAACAGCGGAAGGCTTGGAAGATAAAGTGAGTCCATCAACTCCAACGGCATAGCTGAGCTGCACGGCAACGACCTAACGAACCTTACTCCTCGTCTGAAAAGTCTGCAACATAATACGTTGCAGCCCGAAAACGGGTCAGCACATGGAATATGCTGGCAAAGTAACACGGTAGAGCAAGAACAGAATAATGCTATCACTACATGCATATTTGGCTGGTGGAAAGCTCTATGGTTACAGTTTTGCGAAAAGCAAATTTTTCCCTACAACAAAGGAATAGATTTTAAATTTACTATCATGTTAGTTGAAACATCATTGAGAAGGTTCCTCCAACTCAATCCCAATTAAAGTGATTAACAACCCAACAATATTAATTAAGAGTGATGAGATACTTAAGATACTCCAAGTACTAGATACTCAAGATTGTCCATAACCGGGGACACGGCTAACCATGATTAGTTTGTACACTCTGTAGAGGTTTGCGCACTTTTCCCCACAAGACTCGATCGCCTCCGTTGGATTTTCTCGCACTACATGGTGTTTGAGAAACGAATGACCGAGACACAGTCTTTCAGAAACATTAACTCTCTACTCCGGGTAGACCATACCAAACCTACAAACCCACTACCTGCAGATCTACCTCTTCAAGAGCTTCATGTAACTTACTCAACTATGCTAGAGCCCATAATAGCTTGTGGCTGCACACGGAAGTTTCTAGCATGAATAATCTCAGTTCCCTTTGAGTCTGGGTGGTGGTCCATAGGAATATCACACGGGTACTCCGGGATTTCCAGAAATACAGGCAACACTGGGTACTCCAGGTGCCTCAATCCACCCAGATGTGTATTTAAGTTGCCACCTTAAGTTAAACCATTAATTATCAATCTCACATCTATCATGGATTTCACTCACCCAAACCACGTCTACGAGCATAGCATAACAATATAAACAATGCGTAGAAGTAACTCCCAAGGGTTTGAATGTAACAAGGCAATAGGTTCTACCTCATCATCTACTTCCAAACCCATAAGTTAATGACATCCTAATCATGCAATGTTTGAGGATTGGAACTAATGCATAAAAACTGGGTGATAAAGGGATATGATCAAAGTGTTACTTGCCTTGTTGATGATCCGCGTAACCTAGAGACTCCAAATAACACGCTTCGCACTCCGGGAATTCTATCGCAAACAAACAATAGCATACATAAGCAACAATCAAAGAAGCACAGTAAAACTCAAATAAGAATATCTAACCGGAAAGTTCAACTTAAGAACTCTGGTTTGCAAAAAAATCAAATCAAACGGAGCAACGAAACTCAAACGGCGAAGAAAACAAGATCCGTTTACTAATCTGAACTAAGGTCAAATTTTACAGTACCAAAATCTTGTTCAAGTTGGTTAAGCGGAAAGAGGGTCTCGAGACGAAGATCTAGGCACTTGAATCGCCTGATTCCGACGAACGAGCAAAAAGATAAACCGAAACGAAAATCGGATCAAAAATCGCGATCGAAAATAATCGCAGAAAAATCCGATAAAAGAAAACTGACGAATAGGCTAACGAATGAGCGTTCGTTATCTGTAACTAACGAGTGAAAACCGTTCGTTGAAACGTACGTACGGACGAACGTCCGCTAAATTGAAAAATCGGGAAAAACCGGCGAACTGATCTAAAAAACGAACTAGGGTTTTCTAAAAAAACGAAACGGTTTCTAAAAAAAACCAGGCGGCGGCAGATCGGCGCGGTACCTCCGGCGAGGCGGCTCCAGCGAGGCGGGCTTGGGTGGCGAGCTTGCGTGGCGGCGGGGTGGCTCGGCGGCGCGGGGCGGCGAAGCGGCGGCGGCGCGGCTCGGGGCGGGCTCGGCGGCGGGGCTGGCGGCTTGCGGTGGTGGCGGCTAGGGGGCGGGGCGGCGGCTATATAAAGGGGCGGGGCGGTGGCTTGCTTGGGCGAGGGGGCGCCCGGGGAGGAGTCCGGCTCGGACTCTCCTCGGCGTCCGTGCCACGCACGGCGGCGCGCGCGAGGGAGGCGGCGGCGCGGGGTTGGGCCGGCCTGGCTCGGCTAGGCTTCGGCCCGGTTGGGCGCTGGAAGTTTTTTTTAATAATTCCGCCGAACAGAAAATAAATCCTAGAAAGTAAAATAAAATTCTAAAAATGCCAAAACAAATTTCACCGTCTAAATAAAATATTTAGGACGAGATGCACATTTTCTTGTCCCTAAAATGCAATTTTGAAAACGTGCAATTTTTCTAATGCAAATAAAATCTAATAAATGATTTTAGTATTTTCCTCCAAGATTTCAATTATTTTGGAGAAGTCATATTATCTCTTCTCATCTCTCCCTAATAATAAAGCACGGATTGAGTCTCCGGGTTCACCGTCACGGCATTTTTGCGAAATAGTCCCTGTTGTTTTAGGTATTCAACCCGCACTCACGTCCCTAAGTGAAATAACGATTCGCAATAGAAAAAAGGTCTCGAACAGGTGTGCATCACCCCCACCGCTTCGCCTCGATTGGCACCGGCGCAGGCCACCCCGCCGCTCGACCTCGCCTCGCACCGGAGGCGACCACCACCATCCTCCATGATCCCTCCCCTCTCCCAACCCGATATAGATGCCTAACCCGCGGGAACCGGCAGGCGACGCGAGGCGCGGTGGCGGCTCGAGGAAGACTGGCAGATGCGTGCGCGGCGTCGACCGATCTGGCGGGTGGTGCGGCGGCTTGTTCCGGTGCCAGCGGCGTCCTGCTCATCCAGAGAAGGAGAGACAAGGGCCTGAGAGAGAGAGGAGACAGAGGAAGAAAGGAGAAGGAGAAGGGGTGCACGTTGGGTGAGGGAGGCAGTCACCGGCGATGGCGGCTCCGGTGACTGACCGACGGGCTTGCTGCCAAACCGCGCCCACCGAGCCACGCTCTGCGCTGGCTGCGCCGACTGCCGCACGCCGCCGGACAGCGGCGGTGGAGCCTCCTTCGTGGAGGATTACACCAGCTGCCCCGCACTTTCCAAGATCCTCCACATCCTCCTCATGAAGCGTCGTCGTCGCGGGAGGACTTCGATGCCTGGATCGCCGACAACCTCCTCCAAATCCTACAAGAGGTCCAGGTACAACATCTACAAAATTGTGTTCGTGTATGTGGGGTCGACAGATGAATCAATCTCCTTTCAAGTTTCAACCCAGCAACCTTTGTGTATGTAGATGTGTATATCAAGGACGCACAGATCCATTGGCCTGCGTACCACACATCCCTTCACTAATTCCATCGGTGTCATTCTTAACAAGGTAAGTATGATTCCCCCATCCATGATTTTCTTAATTGATCTTTGATCCTTGATCTCCCTAATGTCCTTACATTTTATTGATTCTATAAACGATCTCAAACAGGAATATACCAAGATTTAGATGGAACCAATTTTTAGGCCACAATTCCTATAACTTTCCTTGTCAATTTGATAAAATTAGATGTGTGATGGAGGTTGTAACCTATTGCGGTTTACATTGTCAGAATTCTTCAAGACCCTCTGTCGATCCTCACTATCTTTGAAACAATCTAATTTCTGTGTCATTGCTAAACATATGTATATATTTGGTGTGCTGGATTTTCTGATGTATATGCTATATAAGAGGAAGCTATTCGACAATCCTGCCCAAGTTGGTACAGATTAGCTTGATTTTATTCAGTAAATATTTATGCTTGATAGATACAACCCTTCCTCTTTTGCCCTTCTTTTCTCCATCCTCTGCAGGTCTCCAGCACATGTGAATCGTTGTCGTCAAGAGCATGCTTGTGACATCATTACAATATGTGATGCAGGGCAAAAGGATGTTGTCAGGAATAAAAACAAATTTAATCATTTCCTATTCTTTTTCCTTGCCCATTTTCGCCGTTATATACACTGTATTTCCCACTGTAATGCACAGCCAAATTTGTATTCTTGAAAGTTTTAGTCATCTCTGCTGCAGCTAAGTGTTCAATTGCAATCCCTAGCCAAGTTCCCTTTGTTGTTGTGTTGAATTTGAGGAAAGGCGACCAAGCAGCTCGTGGCAGCCGTGTCGCGCCTGCTCCACCGCTGCCTTGACTTGCCGACGACATCGCCGGTTGGGCCGCAGGGGGCAAGATCATTGTGGGACCCATTGCCATGGGCGCCGAGTATGCTTGATTTCCATGTCGGAGGCAAAGGTCCTAGAGCTTGGTGGTGTGTGTGTGAATTTTTTTCTCCCATTGCAATGCATCAATCCATTTATTCATGCATCCATCGATTTACTTTCAATTTTTTCTCAGTCGTCGAACATTAACTAGATTGGTTCATGGATATGCAGTGTGACAAGTCGTGTGAGATGAAGGTGGTGAACCGTCTCAATGTGAAGCCAAGTATGTGAAGGATATGCCATGGATGATGTGGACAGGTAAGGGTAAAAGTTTGAGCTGTCAAATTTTGTGTGATCGAGCTCCTATACGGTCAAACCTAAAAAGTTTAGTGAAGATTCAGATTACATATGGATTCCTTTTTGTTGCCTACAATGCTATAATCACACTAACTATGTGCATGGAATACCAGAGATAATGCAAAAATTGCTTGCCAATAGGCAGCTGGGCGCATGCATAATTGTCAAGGAGGCCGAAGCCAGCGCTATTCTGGTTTGACTGAATAACGTATTCTGAGGCTCCCTTGTGGTGGAGATCGACTATGCAGTGGGGAAAGGAGCTAGGGGCTGATTCGTAAGCAGAACATTGTCCTACCCAATTATTGTTGATATTAAATCTGCGTTGAGTAAATATCACATCAGGGCTGTCGGAAGGACAAACAATGGGCTGGATCATGAACTAGCCAACGTTTCCAAAGCTCATGGAGACTTTGTGGTTGCGGATGATGTCCCGGACCATGATCTGCTCCGGAAGGAAAACGATGCAGCCTTGGCATCGGTATCAGGCATTTTGATGGATGTAAAGCGGACTTGATTGTCTGTGATGGCGCCCCTGATAGTAAGCTTGCATTGCTAGACAAGTGGCCGATAACCATCTTACATGTGTTTATGGTACTTCTGTTTCTTACTTTGCTTTGGATGATTGCAGTTACTGGACTTCATGATATGGATGAGTTTGTTCTGTCCCAGCTTATATAGGCGGTTGGTATATTTTTCTCTTCTCTGCGTATCAATTTAGATCAGAGATACTTTTTGGAAGTAATTTGCAGTATCCATAAGATGCAGTGTCCAAAAATAATGCTACCTTAACCCTGCAGTTTATGCTTAGTATTCTACCTTAAATGTTTACTTTCGGTGCAATAGCTTCTTTGGATTTTTATGTTGAACATTGGACCATTTTTACTCAACCTTTGGATAATTCGTTGATGTTTATGTTGTAGAACAACATGGTGTAACACTATGGTTCCACTAACTTCATATATTTTCCACTAATGTCCTTCCTGCTTCCATCTACCTTGCTGCCCCATCTCTCCTCTACCAAATCCCAGCTTCATGGTGGATTCATCTATAGGTAGTTAATCTCCTAGCGCTGAATCACTGCATAGCTGCACATGAATTGTTATGGACCATTTGTTTTTCTTCAGGAATCCACACCTATGGCAGTTCTCCTAGAAACCATCTGCCTGAAGTTCATCTCCCTACCACTCCGTTAGTACTTCTCTCACCCCATATGCCCTTGGCAGATCACATGTCTCTCTCATCTTACTCACAACTGATTGTTGTTGTTTTGCTGCAGATTTTGTGTCAGAACATAGAATTGTTACAGCTGAGATCATAGACATATCTTATGTTGCAACAACAGGTTTGGAGGTTGTGCTGAGAATTAAATGTCAAGGTTCAAAAAATAGATGCTTCAAGTATTTAATCTCTTTCAAATACTCTTATCATGTTCCTTTCAGTGGTTAGAGCCCACAACTAAGATGTGTTTGCTTCACACTCATGCTTGTAATACGCCTATATGGTTCCTTATTTCATCATGTCCACGTTTGTAATTCTCTGGTGCAGCAGAGCTGACCGATAGTAGAGGTTAAACTTCTTTTTAGCCAAAGCTTCCAGTATTGTACTAATTATATGTGCTCTTTGGTGCAGCGCTCACTCAACATATTGATATGTAAGTCAATTTTAACAAATAACTCTTTGCTTTGTCGTGGTGGCTAAAATACATCACACTTATCTGCACCTAGAACTGAATATTTGATTCTTTTTGCACCTAGAACTGAATATTTGATTCTTTTTGCCTGCATGCCAACAGTATCGAAAATGATGTGCATAGTTATCCAGTTAGTTTTGTGAGAACTATATATGATAAACTACTAGAACCAATAGGATAAACTATAGTAGTACTATTGCATTGGAACACATGATTCTCTGGTTGATATTTGGCATGATGCTTGCATTCAATATCTAGAATCCTGCACCTCAAACCATATGAATGTGATCCCTAGATGGTGTTCCAGTGGTGAAAACTGGAGCATATACTATATTCAAATTTTTTTTGTTACACATCAGGCATACATTGGATGGACGAACCATACAAATAGTAGTCAATCTGATATGGTTTAGTTACATATACTTTTTTGTTTTCTTCTGGTGTGTAGTCATCTCTTATAGTGACCACAAATTAGTACATATAAATTCAATTTTATGATCATTGTTAATATGAACAAGATTCTTGCTCTATGTCATTTATGGTTAATGATATGTAACAGTGAGCTGCACTATTTTTTTCATCCTGTTAGCAAAGCATCACAGTACGAGCTATATTCAGATGTACATGATGGTAGACGTGCATATCATGCTGGTTTTCTACTCTACAGTTTTGGGCACCCATGGTGTCAATTTTGAACTGGCATAGTCTGGATTATAAAATGTTTCAATGCATGCGAATATGGCTTGATTTATTAACAAAGAGAACTCTATATGCTTTTTTGCCCGGTGCAACGCACGGGCATTTGTACTAGTATATTTTAATATGAAATACTTTTCGGAGAGAAAATAATTAAAATCAAAAATCCGCGTTTCGTTATTTGATAAAAAAATCAAATATGAAAACCGGGAATATCCCCAACTCTCTCCGAGGGTCCTTGAGTTGCTTAGGATTTTGAGGATTGCGGAACGAAAATGCAATAAAATATGATATGCAAGAATGACCTATGTATAACATTCCAAATTAAAAATTTGGGATGTTACAAACCTACCCCCCTTAAGATGAATCTCGCCCTCGAGATTTGGGTTGGCTAGAAAATAGGTGTGGGTGGTCTTTGAGTAGATCATCCTCTCGTTCCCAGGTGGCTTCATCCTCGGTGTGGTGGCTCCACTGAACTTTACAAAACTTGATAACCTTGTTGCGGGTGACTCGGCTGGCAAACTCAAGAATCTTAACTGGCTTTTCCTCATAAGTCAAATCACTGTCCAACTGAATCGCCTCCAAGGGTACTGTATCTCTTAACGGTATATCGGCCATCTCAGCATGACACTTCTTCAACTGTGAAACGTGGAACACGTCATGAACTCCTGACAGTCCTTCAGGTAACTCCAGCTTGTAGGCAACTTCTCCCATCCGTTCCAAAACACGATACGGTCCTACAAATCTCGGGGCCAACTTTCCTTTAACTCCAAAACGTTTCACTCCTCGCAAGGGGGATACTCGCAGATATGCTCTGTCTCCAATTTCATAGGTTACCTCCTTGCGTTTCGAGTCTGCATAACTCTTCTGCCTAGACTAAGCAATCTTCAGTCTATCACGAATCAGCTTAACCTTCTCTTCAGTCTCCTTGATCAAGTATGGTCCAAACAACTGTTGGTCTCCTACTTCATCCCACATTAACGGTGTTCTGCACCTTCGTCCGTACAGGGCTTCGAACGGTGCCATCTTCAAACTAGCTTGGTAGCTATTGTTGTATGAGAACTCTGCGTAAGGCAAATTGTCATCCCAACTAGATCCATAATCTAGCACACAGGCTCTCAACATGTCCTCCAGAATCTGATTGACTCTCTCTGTCTGTCCATCCGTCTGCGGGTGAAACGTTGTACTAAACTCCAGTCTTGTTCCCAAGGTCTGGTGTAACTGATGCCAAAACTTTGAGGTAAACTGTGTTCCTCTATCTGATACGATGGTCCTCGGAACTCCATGCAGACATACGATCCTGGACATATATATCTTGGCCAACTTCGCACTTGTATAAGTGGTTTTCACTGGGATAAAGTGAGCCACTTTGGTCAAGCAATCAACTACTACCCATATGGAATCATATCCTAATTTGGTCCTGGGCAATCCGGTGATAAAGTCCATGCTAAGTTTATCCCACTTCCATTCGGGTACCGGCATAGGCTGTAACAATCTTGCCGGCTTCTGATGCTCTGCCTTCACTCTCTAACATACATCACATACGGCTACATACTCGGCAATATCCTTCTTCATACCCGTCCACCAGAAACGTTCCTTCAAATCCAAATACATCTTGGTGTTTCCGGGGTGTATTGAGTATGGTGAGTCATGGGCCTCCTGTAGTATTAACTTCCTGATCTCTGTGTTATTGGGCACGTATATTCGGTCCTCAAACCATAAGGTATCGTGCTCATCTTCACGAAAACCTTTGGCCTTTCCTTTGCTCATCTTCTCCTTTATCTTGGCAATCTCTTTGTCATCCTTCTGAGCTTCCCGAATCTTACCCAACAATGTCGACTAAACTTCCATTGTTGCAACAAAACCTATAGGAACAATCTCTAATCGCAGTTCCATAATATCCTCTGCTAACTCCTTTGGCACTCCCTTACTCACAAGGATATTAGCATAACTCTTCCGGCTCAAAGCGTCTGCTACGACATTGGCCTTTCCTGGATGATAGTGCAGCTTCATGTCATAATCCTTTATAAACTCCAACCATCTCCTTTGCCTAAGGTTCAGCTACTTCTGTGTGAAGATGTACTTCAAACTCTTATGATCCGTGTACACATCACAACGGTTTCCAATAAGGTAATGTCTCCAAGTCTTCATTGCATGCACTACGGCTGCTAACTCCAAATCATGCATGGCATAATTCAACGCATGAGGTTTTAGTTGTCGCGAGGCATACGAAACAACTCTTCCGTCCTACATAAGCACACATCCAAGTCCCAAGCGAGAGGCATCGCAATACAATTGGAAATCCTTATGTATATCTGGCAGTGTCAGCACTGGGGCTGTAGTCAAACGTTTCTTCAACTCCTGGAAACTTGCCTCACAATCTTCCGTCCATTTAAACTTAGTATCCTTCTTCAATAACTCCATCATTGGTTTCGCAATCTTGGAAAAATTCTCAATGAATCTCCGATAGTATCCTGCGAGTCCAAGGAAACTGCGGATTTCGCTAACTGAAGTGGGTGCTAACCATTCAGTGACTGACTGAACCTTGCTGGGGTCTACTGTTATACCTTCTCCTGATATAACATGTCCAAGGAATCCGACTTCCTTCAACCAAAACTCGCATTTGCTGAACTTGGCATACAACTGGTGTTCCCTAAGTTTCTCGAGAACTAAACGCAAATGCTCCTTGTGCTCCTCTTCATTCTTCGAGTATACCATAATATCATCAATAAACACCACAACAAACTTGTCCAAATATTCCATGAATACCTTGTTCATCATGCTCATGAAATAGGCAGGGGCGTTAGTCAGTCCAAACGACATGACCGTATACTCATATAATCCGTAACGCGTGGTGAATGATGTCTTTGGTATATCTTTCTCTCGAATCTTCAACTGATGGTACCCTGATCGCAAATCGATCTTCGAAAACACCTTACCTCCTTGCGGCCGATCAAACAGATCATTGATCATCGGCAGTGGGTACTTGTTCTTGATCGTCACTTCATTCAAGGCCCAATAATCAACAACCATTCTTAGGGATTTATCCTTCTTCTCAACCAAAAGCAATGGGGCTCCCCAAGGTGATGAACTCCTTCGAATGTAACCTTTCTCCAATAACTCCTTGATCTGTTTCTTAATCTCCTCCAGATCATTTGCGGGCATCCGATAGGGTCTCTTGGATATTGTCCCTATCCCTGGCAGTAGCTCTATCAAAAACTCGATGACTAGATCCGGTGGCATGCCTGGTAACTCCTCTAGAAAAACATCCGGGTAATCCCTCACTACCAGCACTTCATCCTGAACAACTCCCGTGAGGGTATTCACTTGGCTCCTCCTAGGCACATGCCTAGATACATACTTAATCCTTTTTCCCTCCGGGGTGGTGAGATAAATCGACTTACTAGCACAGTCAATACTTCCTCCATACTTTGACATCCAGTCCATGCCTAATATCACGTCCAATCCTTGTGACTCCAAGATAATTATGTCGGACGGAAAAACATGGGTGCCAATGGTTAGGTGTATCTGGTCGCACCATCGACTAGCCATATACTCTGCTCCAGGTGAACTCACTAAGAGAGGGGTCCTAAGGGTTTGGGTTGGTAGTTTAAACTTATCCACGAATCCCCTTGATATGTATGAATGCGATGCACCAGTATCAAATAGAACAAGAGCGGTAAATGACTTAACCAAAAACTTACCTATTACCGCGTCCGGCTGCTCTTCAACCTCCTCCACGTTAACGTGGTTCACTTGTCCTTTGTTGAATGGATTGGGCTTCTTCCCAGCGCTCCCATTTCCGTTTCCATTCTTTCCTTCAGGGCACTCCGTGGCATAGTGTCCAGTCTTCCCGCACTTGAAGCAAGTAACGTGACTTAGATCTCTTTTGGCGGGTGTGGCTGGATTGGGGCGGTTCTGATTGTTATTGGCTCCGTTCCCATTACCATTCTTAGTACCATTGTGGTTATGCAATCCTCCTCCAGTGTGGTTATGACCTCCATGGTTATGAACAAGTCCTCCCGAGTTCGGGGTTAGGCGAGGCTTCTGCTGAGCTCCTGAGTTATACCTCCCTTGTCAATACTTCCTCTTTCGGCTCTCAATCTGCTGCTGCTTCCCTTCAATCATAAGAGCCTTATCTACCAACTCCTGGTAGTTGTTGAAGGTTGCTACCATCAACTGCATACTCATCTCATCATTCAGCTTTTCCATAAACTTCTCCTGCTTCGTGGCATCTGTGGCCACGTCATTAGGGGCATAGCGAGATAACTTGCTAAACTCATCCACGTACTGAGCCACAGTATGGTTCCCTTGGCGTAAGTTGCAAAACTCATGTTTCTTCATATTCATGGCTCCAGTTGAGACATGTGTTGTGCGGAAAGCTTGCTAAAACTGGTCCCAAGTGACGTTGGCTATGGGGAAAGTGGTCGTGTAATTCTCCCACCATGAGGCTGCTGGTCCATCCAATTGATGTGCATCAAAGCGCACCTTCTCAGCATCTGTGCAACCTGCGGTGGTCAACTCCCTTCCAATACGGCGTAGCCAATCATCAGCAACTATAGGCTCGGTGCTACTGGAAAACACCGACGGCTATAACCTTAGAAAACAGGCTAGGTTGTCCACTGGCGGCGGGTTGTTGTTGTTGTTGTTGTTGTTGTTACCCTGGTTTTGAACTAGCAATTGCATCAAGGTGTTCTGCTGCTGGATCAACTGAGTGAGCTCCGGCGGGAAGGCAAATCCGGGGTCACGTCACGGAGGCATCTGATGGGTTTAGATGGAAGAGATTAGAATAGAATGAGGTCTAATGAGAAGGCACTATCCATATGCACATGAGACAAACACAATCATTTCACTCAATCAAGCAAGCAAGGGCATACAAGCGGTCTAGAACTATCGCAAAAGTGCTCAACTACTACTGAATACATGGGGGAATACTACTAATCATTGGGTGGTCATCTAGAAATTTTGATCGGTGGAAGACTCCATGATATCTGCTCCAGCTTCATCTTCAAAGTCATCATCACTAGGGTCGGAGTCGGTGTCGTCGATGATGATGTAGTCCTCCGGACGAATCTCCTTGGGTTCTTCATCTTCTTCTACTGGAGTGGGGTCTCCCATGAATATTCCGATCTTCTTAATCAGGTCGTCATTCTTCTCCAGTAGTGTCGCAATTTACTCCTCATATCCATCGCGTGTAGACTTAAGTTCTTCTTCCAGCTCGATGATCCTTGTCTTCTCCTTCTTCAAATCTATCATGTATGCGCACATCTGATTCTCCTGGCGTCGAATGTGTTGGTTTAGTTCCTGGATGAAAGCTGCAATTGTCTATCCTTCCTGGTGCTGATCATCTCCCATTGCTCATCTCGGCGCCCACATATCTGGTAGATAGTGTCCTTAAGATCTTTGTGATATACTTCTCCAATGCGTCCCGTGGTGATGTGAGCTGCCATACTCTTTCCTAAACTCTGGATTGGTGCGTCGAAGGAAAATTCTATAGGTTTAGTGACTGGCGGGAAGGTCCTTCCTGGAACTTGAACTTGAATCATCCATCACTCCTCTTCTGGTAAGGTGGCGTTGTATGTCCCGGTGAAGGTTGGTATTCCAATGTTCAAGTACCTAGTGACTTCCTTCAAGTGTCGTCCAAAAGGTGATTCTTCCTCTAGTTGTGCAAACTTGTTCTTCATCTCCGCCATCCTAAAGAGTAGAAAATGGAGAGGAGTCAGAAATGCGTAGAGAAGAGTGACCTATGGTTTTATCTTAGTGGTCGTGTCCTACACTCAGCGTGTGCTCTGATACCATCTTTGTAGCGACCCAACCTCAAACGGTCAAGTCTCTGTGCTTCAGTGTCATCCCTGGATCGGTAATGCTGACACACACAGTGCTCGAAGGATTTATAACAGAGTAGCAATCACACACTTATTACATCGAATGTCTCAAAAGAGATCTTATTACAATAAATGGCTTAAGGCCATCTAATAAGATAACAGCGGAAGGCTTGGAAGATAAAGTGAGTCCATCAACTCCAACGGCATAGCTGAGCTGCATGGCAACGACCTAACGAACCTTACTCCTCGTCTGAAAATTCTGCAACATAATACGTTGCAGCCCAAAAACGGGTCAGCACATGGAATATGCTGGCAAAGTAACACAGTAGAGAAAGAACGGAATAATGCTATCACTACATGCATATTTGGCTGGTGGAAAGCTCTATGGTTACAGTTTTGCGAAAAGCAAATTTTTCCCTACAACAAAGGAATAGATTTTAAATTTACTATCGTGGTAGTTGAAACATCATTGAGAAGGTTCCTCCAACTCAATCCCAATTAAAGTGATTAACAACCCAACAATATTAATTAAGAGTGATGAGATACTTAAGATACTCCAAGTACTAGATACTCAAGATTGTCCATAACCGGGGACACGGCTAACCATGATTAGTTTGTACACTCTGCAAAGGTTTGCGCACTTTTCCCCACAAGACTCGATCTCCTCCGTTGGATTTTCTCGCACTACATGGTGTTTGAGAAACGGATGACCAAGACACAGTCTTTCAGAAACATTAACTCTCTACTCCGGGTAGACCATACCAAACCTACAAACCCACTACCTGCTGATCTACCTCTTCAAGAGCTTCACGTAACTTACTCAACTATGCTAGAGCCCATAATAGCTTGTAGCTGCACACGGAAGTTTCTAGCATGAATAATCTCAGTTCCCTTTAAGCCTGGGTGGCAGTCCATAGGAAGATCACACGGGTACTCTGGGATTTCCAGAAATACAGGCAACACTTGGTACTCCAGGTGCCTCAATCCACCCAGATGTGTATTTAAGTTGCCACCTTAAGTTAAACCATTAATTATCAATCTCACATCTGTCATGGATTTCACTCACCCAAACCACGTCTACGAGCATAGCATAACAATATAAACAACGCGTAGAAGTAACTCCCAAGGGTTTGAATGTAACAGGGCAATAGGTTCTACCTCATCAACTACTTCCCAACCCACAAGTTAATGACATCCTAATCATGCAATGTTTGAGGATTGGAACTAGGGATGGCACCCGCAGGGTATGGGTACGGGTGGAGCTATCCCATACCCTTACCCATCCGCTCTGAGTTTACCCATCACCCATACCCATAGCCGTCAAGGGTACAATTTTTTCCCATACCCATCACCCAACAGGGTATATGGGTACCCACAGTAAAAATACCCGCGTTTACAACACATCAATTGAGTAGAAAATAGTTGTAAAAAGCAATATATAATCATAAATTATTAATAGCAACACATTTTAAACAACAATGTACAACAACATATTGTAACAACAACATATTCTCATAAACAAAAATACTTGCCTATAAAGTGACATATAAAAATGTTAAACAACAACACATATGAATACACTTTAAGTTCACCAAATCATGAAAAATTATAGAGATAATTTGAATACACATTAGAGTTTTTACCTAGCATGATTAGGAGGGGAAATGAATACATTGGGATATTAACGGAAACCCACCTGTCAACATTTTAGATGGGTACATGGGTATGCGAGCATGGGTTATACGATCCCATACCCGTACCCTCTCTACCCGATGGGTATGATATTTTTCCCATTTAAGTACCCATGGGTAATTTTGTCCCATACCCTTACCCTAATAGGGTTTTTACCCACAGGGTACGCGGGTAATGGGTACCCATTGCCATCCCTAATTGGAACTAATGCATAAAAACTGGGTGATAAAGGGATATGATCAAAGTGTTACTTGCCTTGCTGAAGATCCGCGTAACCTAGAGACTCCAAATAACACGCTTCGCACTCCGGGAACTCTATTGCAAACAAACAATAGCATACATAAGCAACAATCAAAGAAGCACGGTAAAACTCAAATAAGAAGATCTAACCGGAAAGTTCAACTTAAGGACTCCGGTTTGCAAAAAAGAATCAAATCAAACGGAGCAACGAAACTCAAACGGCGAAGGAAACAAGATCCATTTACTAATCTGAACTAAGGTCAAATTTTACAGTACCAAAATCTTGTTCAAGTTGGTTAAGAGGAAAGAGGGAATCGAGACGAAGATCTAGGCGCTTGAATCGCCTGATTCCGACTAACGAGCGAAAAGATAAACCGAAACGAAAATCGGATCAGAAATCGTGATCAAAAATAATCACGGAAAAATCCGATAAAAGAAAACTGACAAACAAGCTAACTAATGAGCATTCGTTATCTGTAACTAATGAGCGAAAACCATTCGTTGAAACAAATATACGGACGAACATCCGCTAAATTGAAAAACCGGGAAAAACCGGCGAACCGATCTAAAAAAACGAACTAGGGTTTTCTAAAAAAACCGAAACGATTTGTAAAAAAACGGGCGGCGGTGGATCGGCGCGGTACCTCCGGTGAGGCGGGCTCGGGCGGCGGGCTTGCGGAGCGGTGGGGTGGCTCGGCGGCGCGGGGCGGCGAAGCGGCGGCGGCGCGGCTCGGGGCGGGCTCGGCGGCGGGGCTGGCGGCTTGCGGTGGTGGCGGCTAGGGGGTGGGGCGGCGGCTATATAAAGGGGGCAGTGCGGTGGCTTGCTTGGGCGAGGGGGCGCCCGGGGAGGAGTCCGGCTCGGACTCTCCTCGGCGTCCGTGCCGCGCAAGGCGGCGCGCGCGAGGGAGGCGGCGGCGCGGGGTTGGGCCGGCCTGGCTCGGCTGGGCTTCGGCCCAGTCGGGCGCTAGAAGTTTTTTTTTAATAATTCCGTCGAACAGAAAATAAATCCTTGAAAATAAAATAAAAAACTAAAAATGCCAAAACAAATTTTCACCGTCTAAATAAAATATTTAGGACGAGATGAATATTTTCTTGGCCCTAAAATGCAATTTTGAAAACATGCAATTTTTCTAATGCAAATAAAATCCAAATAAAATCTAATAAATGATTTTAATATTTTTCCTCCAAGATTTCAATTATTTTGGAGAATTCATATTATCTCCTCTCGTATAGTTTAATATGAAATACTTTTCAGAGATAAAATAATTAAAATCAAAAATCCTCGTCTCATTATTTGATAAAAAAATCAAATATGAAAACCGGGAAAATCCCCAACTCTCTCCGAGGGTCCTTGAGTTGCTTAGGATTGCGGAACAAAAATGCAATAAAATATAATATGCAAGAATGACCTATGTATAACATTCCAAATTAAAAATTTGGGATGTTACAAAATTCATGGGTAGAGAATCCTAGTACACCTCTGCCTAGTGACCTGAAAAGGATGGAAATTTTCCCTCCTCCTTTCCATGTAGATGATATCATCATCACTAGGGTTGGAGCCAAGGGGAATGCCTCCAGGAACTGCTGCATGTCCTTGCGGTTGCGTGCTGCAAGGATCCTCTCTGCCAGCTGCCTTCTCTCCCTCCTTGCCTCTCTACGCCTGGCTCCCCTTGGCACCTCTTCTTCTTCATCTATGACCTCTCCAGGATTCATGTCTCCTAGGGTTTTCTTTGGCGGCTGGGGGAGGAGAAGGGAGGGGTTTGGGTTTAACTGTTGTTTCTGCCAATGGGGGGTGCTTTATATAGTAGAAATGGTGGCTGGTAGGTAGGTAGAAGATTAATGGTGGCTGGTAGGCCCAATATTAGAGACAAATATTAGGCAGAAGATTAATAAACCAACCCATTATTAGGCCCACATTACTTACTGAATCCCACAGTTTTATTCAGTTAACTGAAATTTGTACTGAATTTGTGTTCAGTTAACTTAATAGAAATACAGTTAACTGAACATGTTTACAGACAACTAAATTGTTGTCTAGGCGGTTAACTGAACATGTTAATACAAATACAGTTAACACAGTTTGATATCTGAGTTTTTGAAGAATGTAGCAAATGTTTAGGATTTTCTATTTATAGTAAGTGTTCCATATGGTCCAGTTTGAAGAATGTAGCACATGCACAAAGAGGAACAAATAAAGTAGTACAATGCAACATTTCAAGCAAAGCACTGCAACAGTTGCAGACCAACACCATACTTAGTCTAGTTTGCAAACCACATAATTATAGATAACTTATGTGTTGTATATAGTAGCACACCTAATCATAGCATGTCCAAAAGAGTTCTAACTTATATGTTGTGATGATATAGCAGCATACCTAGCTAACAGCATCATATTTCTAACTTATATGCTGTGATATATTAGCATACCTAGCTAACAGCACCATCTGCAGACACTACATTCTTCAGCATCTTCTTCTTCACTCCTTGAGCAGCTTCAGGCGCTCGGAGCGGCGCACCTCCACAACTGCCCTCTTCACGGTTGCTCTATTCTTCTTCTTGACCTCCTGTACTGCCGGCGGACCACCCTCCTCCTCAACCTCCTGCTTGATGATGACGGCTTCAGGCAGATCTGGCAGCTGGTCCACCTCAATGGGCAGGTTTCGGCCACCGTCCACGCCGCGCCGACCGCGCAACCATCTACACCTCCGTCTCATCGTTTGACAGGACGACGACCTCCTCAACCTCCTCGTCAGATGACTCGTCACTAGAGTCGTCGTCTGGCCTGAGGAGGACAGATGGACCGTGGCGGTCCAAGTAGGCGGAGTTGACGGGCGTAGGGAGGGCAAGCATGACGTCGGTGACGTGATTGGTGAGGGAGTCCTGGATTAGGGGGTCCTCAGACAGCCGGACTATATACTTTGGCCGGACTGTTGGCTATGAAGATACAAGATTGAAGACTTCGTCCCGTGTCTGAATGGGACTCTCCTTTTCGTGGAAGGCAAGCTTGGCGATTTGGATATGTAGATCTCCTCCCTTATAACCGACTCTGTGTAACCCTAGCCCCTCCGGTGTCTAGATAAACCAGAGGGTTTTAGTCCGTAGGACAACAACAATCATACCATAGGCTAGCTTCTAGGGTTTAGCCTCTCCGATCTTGTGGTAGATCAACTCTTGTAATACTCATATCATCAAGATCAATCAAGCAGGAAGTAGGGTATTACCTCCATCGAGAGGGCCCAAACCTGGGTAAACATTGTGTCCCCCGCCTCCTATTACCATCCGCCTTAGACGCACAGTTCGGGACCCCCTACCCGAGATCCGCCGGTTTTGACACCGACATTAGTGCTTTCATTGAGAGTTCCACTGTGCCGTCATGATAAGGCCTGATGGCTCATCTCGTTGTCAGGGACAATGTTACCTCTGGGGGAGCCCTGGCTGTAGGCCAAACTCTCCGATTAGGCAGCCTTGTCATGACCGCCCCGTCGGCCGTCGCGCCAACGATGACTTCTCGGGTCATCAAAAACAGCCTCCACGTCGGCTCGAGATTCAACGAGCAGATGGATCCAATGGAGCTCTCTTCTTTGAAAGAGCTCTTGGATCATATCGCCGCCTTGGGAGTCGCTATGGACTATGATCGGATCGGGCTTAAACCCGACCAAAGGGAGATTAACTCTCCGTCGGTTACCCATCAGATAGTGGTGGTGGAGGAGCGATGCAGCGATTCTTCCTCTATTTTGAGGACAAACTATGTCCGGATTCCCGAGCTCTCCGAGCCGGATACCCGTCTACGGGAGGACATGGCCCAAGCTTCGAACCTGGAATCGAACAGCGGGCTAGTACCGTTGGGCAACGTCCCAAAGCCCGAGCTACCAAGCTCGGAAACTCCTTTGGGCCTCAGACTGGGTTAGGGTTTGGACTTAAATCTACGCACCCACCCTCACATAAGTGATCTTTCCCATATTAGACAAGAGCCCCAAGAGACATTACATCACTATTGGGCCAGATTCCTCCTTGCAATAAGCAAGGTGAAGGACTGTCGCGAGGAAGACGCAATTTCATTCGTTTGCAAAAATTGCACGGACAAGGGAATCCTCAACGCCATAAGTCGCCGTGATATAACACACTTCGCTAACTTGGCGTCCATAGTATGGAAGTACTGTGCGATGGAAAGCACTTGGAAAACCCAAACATGATTCTGGGATCCTTCGGCTCTAACTAAACCCTCTATCCGAACTAAAAGGGTGTACTCTCGTAAGTCACCCAACCCAATTACAAAGAAGCCAAAACCAACTACAGGGCGCAGAACCATATTGGAGGGATGGCTCAATGGGCCATGCAAAATTCACAGTACATCGGATACCATGCCAACACACAGCCTTAGAGCATGTTGGATACTCCGGCAGGTGGCCAGGAGCGGCGAGGATCTCCTCGTCCAATACCGCAGAGCACCCTCCCGCGGAAAATGACAATACAGTACTAACAATCTTCGAGACTTTCGCCTCAAACAATAGGCGCAAGCGGGCACTTCGCAGCCTCACCGAAGTCTGCCACGTTGCAACGATAAATCCATGGAACGACACGGCCATAACCTTCAATGCCAGTGACAAACCTCAATTCCGCACAACCCGAGCTCCAGCCGCTTTGGTCCTTAGTCCAATTGTGGACGGCTTCCGGCTTACAAAAGCACTCATGGACGGTGGCAGCGGATTAAACCTCATCTATGAGGAGACTCTTAGAAAAATGGAAATACAAGAGCCGCATTGAGCAAAGCAGCACGACCTTCAGAGGAATCATCCCTAGTCGGGAGGCACGATGTGCGGGAAAAATCACACTAGATGTGGTATTCGGCACACCGGAGAATTACAGGTCCGAAGAAATCACATTCCAAGTGGCCCCGTTTAGTAGCGGATACCACGCCCTTCTAGGGCGAGAGGCGTTCACGATCTTCCAAGCTATACCCCATTACAGGTACATGAAGCTCAAGATGCCCGGGCCCATGGAATTATCACTCTAGCTAGTGATCCGGACATAGCACTCCGCGCCGAAAATAAAACTGTCGCCTTGGCCCTCGAAGCGTTATCCGAAGCCCTCGCGGCCAAAGAACTAACTGCGCTGCGCTCTAAAGTGGACAGGGACGACGTGATACTCGATAAAAGACCCAAGTCCACCTCTTTTAAACCAGCGGACGAAATAGTCAAATTCTAGGTCCACCCAACGGACCCTACAAAAACAGAATCCATCGGGGCACAGCTGAACCCCACAACAGACGCCGCACTACGGAGTTCTTACGCGAGAATTGGTACATCTTCGCCTGGCATCCTTCATATATGCCAGGCATCCCACGCAGGCTGGCCGAGCATAGCCTAAACATTCTAAAGGGATACAAGCCGGTCAAGCAAACTATTCGGCGTTTCTCCGAACCCAAGCGACAAGCCATGGGAGAAGAACTAGCCAAGTTACTCGAGGCCGGATTCATTAGAGAAATAAAACACCCGGACTAGCTAGCAAACCTGGTGATGATACCAAAGAAGGACAAATCTTGGCGCCTATGTGTCGATTTTAAGGACCTTAACAAGGCTTGCCCCAAGGATCCCTTCCCCCTCCCCCGCATCGATCAAATTATCGACGCTACCGCGGGACACCACTCATTATGTTTCCTCGACGCATACTCCGGATACCATCAAATCAAGATGGCGGAGCCCGATCAAGCCGCAACAGCATTCACTACTCCATACGGCCCCTTCTGTTTCAACACCATGCCTTTCAGGCTCAAAAACACCGGTGCGACCTATCAACGCATGATTCAGACATTCCTGGAAGCGCAAATTGGCAAAACAGTGGAGGCATATGTAGACGATGTGGTAATTAAAACCAGACACGTCGAATCTTTGATAGACGACTTGAGGCTCACGTTCGACAATCTCCAAACATATCACATTAAGCTCAATCCAGAAAAATGCATTTTCGACGTACCCGTCGAAAAGCTCTTGGGCTTCATTGTTTCCAACAAAGGAATTGAAGCGAATCCGGCTAAAATCGAAGCTCTGTCATAGTTGGATATCCCAACAAACCTCAAGCAAATCCAGAAATTAACTGGATGCGTGGCTGCCTTAAGCCGCTTTATCTCCCGATTGGGAGAAAAGGCATTACCTCTTTATCGCCTTCTTCGGCACACCGAACACTTCGAGTGGACGGACGCGGCTATGGCCGGATTGGAAGAAATAAAAGCTGCCTTGGCCAGCAACCCAATCTTGGCCGCGCCAAATATCGGCGAACCAATGTTGTTATATATAGCGGCAACACACCAGGTTGTAAGCGCAGTGATCATCGTCGAACGAGAAACGGACGGACATAAGTTCCCGATTCAAAAGCCGGTATACTACGTATCTACTGTCCTCACCCCATGCAAATCCCGGTACCCACATTATCAAAAGATAGCATACGCGGTCTTCATGGCATCCCGAAAACTACGACACTACTTTCAAGAGTGTTCAATTACGGTGGCCTCCGAGGTTCCACTCAACGACATTATAAACAACCGCGATGCCACGGGCCGGATGCTAAATGGGCTATTGAGATCCTCTCGTTCGACATATCATACAAACTACGGCGAGCCATTAAGTCACAAATACTGGCCAATTTCGTCGCTAAATGGACAGAAGCCGAACTCCTTAAAGAATATGGCGCGTACTCCAATTGGATCATGCACTTCAACGGCTCTAAAATGTTGGCGGGTCTGGGAGCGGGCGTCGTCCTGACATCCCCAACTGGAGATACAGTCCAATACGTACTCCAAATATTATACACAGACTCCAACAACGCAACCGAATATGAGGCCATGTTGCATGGTCTCCGGATGGCAGTCTCCATGGGCATTCAACGCCTAGAGGTGCGTGGGGATTTGAACCTCGCAATATCTCAAATAAATGGAGATTTTGATGCCAAGGACCCAAAAATGGCGGCTTATCGCAATGTCGTCCTCAAAATGTCAGCTCGATTCGAGGGGCTCGAATTCCACCATGTGGTCTGAGAAAACAATCAAGCGGCGGATATCCTCGCCCGAATCGGCGCTAAGCGCGACCCTGTCCCACCTAATATCTTCTTGGAAAGGTTGTTTAAGCCATCCGTGGTGTGGGAAGGGGAGACCGGCAACAATAGTCTGAATCCGGCCACAACACCAGATCCCCAACACTCTGATGTAACCGGAGGCTCCGCCATCGAGATAACACCTTCGGCCCACGTGATTATGGATGTCATCGCCCCGTGGACAGAACCCTTCTTGGCTTACCTAAATAGGCAAGAACTCCCTGAGGACCAAAACGAGGCACGTTGCATTGTGCGGCGGTCTAAAGCCTACAAGGTCCACGAGGGAGAGCTTTATAAGAAAAGCGCTACCGGAGTACTGCAAAGGTGCATCTACGAGGAGGAAGGACGGCAACTTTTGGCAGAAATTCATGCTGGACTTGGCGGCCATCACGCCGCAGCTCGGGCCCTTGTAAGTAAGGCCTTCCGTACAGGTTTCTACTGGCTGACAGCTCGAGCAGACGCACAGGACCTCGTTCAACATTGCGTCGGTTGCCAGCTCTTTGCAAACCAAAGCCATATGCCACCTACCGCTCTCCAAAAAATCCCCATCACTTGGCCCTTTGCGGTCTGGGGGCTTGATATGGTCTGACCCCTTAAAGGAGGAAGCCATAAGAAAACGTACCTATTGGTCATGGTGGATAAATTCACCAAATGGATAGAGGCCAAACCAGTTAAAACGGCCGAATCCGGACCAGTGATAGATTTCATATCTGGGGTTGTACACCGCTACGGTGTCCCCCATAGTATCATCGCCGATAATGGCTGGAACTTCACAACCGATGAGGTAAAAACTTGGTGTGGCAACATGGGCATTAAGCTCTATTATGCATCCGTCTATCACCCTCAAACTAATAGTCAAGTCGAACGAGAAAATGGTCTTATAATGAGCGGCATTAAACCCAGACTAGTGCGGTCCTTGAAGGAATCAGATATGCACTGGGTCGAGGAGCTCGACTCCGTACTATGGGGGCTGCGGACCACGCCAAATCGCACTACCGGATACACACCTTTTTTATGATGTACGGCGCAGAGGCGGTACTGCCCTGCGACATCATTCATGACTCACCTCGCGTGCGCATATACGAAGAGAAAGAAGCCGAGCTAGATCGGCAGGACAGTTTGGATGCCCTGGAGGAGGAGCGTGACGTGGCAAAAGCCCGATCCGCATTCTATCAACAACAGGCTCGATGATATCAAAGAGGAGAAGTACGGGCCAAAACTTATAATGTTGGTGAACTCGTTCTACGCCTACCAGAGAAGAAAAAGGACAAGCTCAAACCCAAATGGGAAGGTCCCTTTGTTATTGACAAAGTTCTGACCAGTGGAGCGTACCGTCTGCGGGATGCATCGGACAATCGACTCGAGCCAAACCCATGGAACGCGGCCAGACTCCGAAGGTTCTACGCCTAGCACCGGACTCTGTGTTCGTCTCCTTACCTCCGTCAATTTTTTATATATTCGTTATCTATATTTTTCTGTCTTTCTTCCTTTTCTTCGCGGCCTTTAAAGGTTAAAATGTGTCTTGACTGCACAATTTGTACGTGCTAAGCACGCTCATTATACCTGAGGGCTTCTTATATAGAAGCTTAATATAATTATGATCTGGGCTCTATGTCTACCGCACATGTGTTATTTTTACACATGCACATTTTCTTCGCCATTATATGCATCGATATGACTTAAGTTTTGGCCAAGCTGGGTTGCTTGGCTCTTGTGTTTATGCCATATGTTACCGTTAATTCGGCTAGGGCATAAGGGGAGCACCTCTGCGATTGTTACTGTCGGGTCAGCCGGACGTGTACCTCAGACTAGGTGAAGCCGAAAGCTAGCGTTCTTAAGGGAATATTCGATCGGCGAACAAAGGATGACTTTTTTACTTATTAGAATACATACCCCCAAATGTTTATATCATGCGTCTCTTGTCGTAGTTTGGACATGCACATTAATGCATGTGTACCCAGGGAAAGGAACCCTTAACGGAACTATTCTCCCTGGAAGATGTTTCTTACTATCCATGTAATATAACATAACTAGTTGGGTACTTGTCTGTTCAAGCACTTATGACCCCTACGCCTGGTTTCCACGCGTACCCCGGTTTTTACATAACTGAGCGGGTATTCGAATACACTCCGGACTGTCGGGTCCAGAGGTCGAAGCGAAAAGGTCCGCCATAACAAATGATTTACAATCCGGCTAGGGACAATATATGTCACTCGAAGTACACAGTCACTTAGACTGACTAAATTCTTCTTATATACCATCCAACAGGCTGTCTAGCCTACAATCCTGTTGGGAATACTTTGCGGCTAATTTCACATGGTCATACACCAAGCTGACGGGGATCTCTTTCCCGCCAGGCCCTACAGGCCCGACCTCGGCCATATGGTTCGGGTCAGCCTTGGTATATCGAGTCTTCACCATGGCCCAGGCTTCCCTTGCACCTTGTCGACAGGAAGATATCTTTCATAATCGGAAGCGCCGCCGCGCTCCCTTGAGTATCTCTACAAGCTCCCCCATGCCTCCTGGCAGGGAGGAGGATGGCCACAAGGCCTGGGTAAGGTCCTGCATCACCTGTCGAACTTGTTCGTGCAGTTGTGAGAGCTCTGGCAGAAGATCTCCCGCGGACCCGGGCATCTCCTCTCCGAGACGGCCCGTCAGCATACCTACAGATATAGCTCTATTAGCTGGTTTCTTCGCCGAACTCTATAGAAGTTCGCTCAAGCACTTACTGAAAATGCCGCTTCGAAGCATTTTACTCTCCTTTACGGAGTCAGCCAGCTGGGCCCGAACATCTTTCAGTTCAACATTCAGCCGGGTATTGGCATCTTGGAGATCGTTTTTCTCCCGCCCAACTTGTGTAAGCACGCACTCGCCAACCTTCAGCTGTCGTTGAGCATGTTGCTCCTTCGGATTCACTCCGGGATCATATGCAGAATCTATTGATTAGATTAGCATGCAAGCCAAATATTAGCTGGTATATCTCATTCTTTTTGATAGGAACAAGTGTTACCAGATGGGGCCTTCTTGGACTCCTCCATTTTGGCAACTGCGGCCCGTAGCTGGGCTTTGCACTCCTCTAGTTCTTGAGACAACTGGGTATTCTTATCAGTAAGAACCTATGCAAATAATGATCCTTAAATCAGTTGTGCCAACTGTTTCAAGTCTCAGGGGCTACTGGTATATATAATTATCAGATTTTCTTACCCATATATCCTTTACATACTGGTTTGTGGCTCTGGCAAGACCATTTTGAGAAGCTCGGATGTACGCGTCCCCTGAGTTGAAGGCATCAAACGACTCTTCAGAAAAACCGGGGTCGCGGAGTACGGCCCGGCGACGCATGTGCTTCATGGCACTCTCCACTTCGGAATTTGTAGCGGACAGCCTATCCGCATCCTCGGTAGGAGGAATATACGGCGTTGTCCCCACGTTAGCACCTGCCTCCAAGTCCGGCTCTGGAGCCCGGCTGGTGGAGGCATGGTCGGCAGGCTCTCCGGATATGGTCCGGCGAGCGTTTTTCCTGGTTTTAACCACGGACGTTATTATATTTTAAAGACAATAACCACGGAGCAGGGTTCTTTTTCATACCTCTGCGACGGCATCTCAGTTCTGACCGCCTTCCTTTTAAGCCTACGCGGTTTTGGTGCCCCTTGTTGGTGAGTCATTGCGGGTTTGGCATGGCGTCCCGAGGGCCTTCCCTGCAAGACACCATATGTGTGCGGTGGGTGAAGTGCGAAAAGGGGGATCCTTCTCGGAAGTTGGGACTCCGGTTTTACTTACATGCGATGCAGGGAGCATTCTAGGATAATCGGCGGTGATGTCCACCAAGGCACCGTCGCAGCTTAACTGATAAAACGTCCTGTCGATGAGCTCCACGAATATGTCCGGATCTTCTTCGAGTCCGGGATCGAGGGCCCGATCAGGGTCCTCTGGCTGTGGAGATGGGCTGTGAATCTCCCTTACAGCTTTTCGTAGTTCCTGCTATGAAATAGCAAGGTAAATATTTATGACAAAGAAAGCGGGAAGGTTTGGAGTAAAAAGCAGCTCACCCAGTTTGGGGGGTTGTACATGGAGAATCCATCCCGTGGCTTAATACGGATGAACTCCTCTTCCTCTCCCTTATATAAATCGGACATTATTTTCGCCAGAGCGGCGGCGGTGTCCAGACCTTTACGGCCGCAGCGGGTGGTATCATCTTCTCCATTGAAATGCCACATGGGTTCTCCTCGATATTGAAGTGGCTGCACCCCCCGCATTATACATATTGACATAACCTCGATTAGTGTCAGTCCTGATTCTGCCAGTGTCTTTATCCGGTTCATCAGGTAAAGGATTTCTCTGTTATCTTCCTCCTGGGGGCTCCGAGGGTGCCAGCTATGGCGTTTCCTCAAAGGGGCGTTGTTGAACTCAGGAAAGCCCATCTGAATAGAGTCTGGGAGGGGAACGTCCTCCATATAAAACCACTCTGCAGGCCAGTCTTCGGATGTCTTCTTCGGAGTACCGACAGGTATCCGGTCCCGGCGATGCACCATATTTCGGCTCCGCCCACTTGAAATATTGACCCCTTTTGTGTACGGGGCACGAGGCAGAATAGCCTCAGCCATAGCTCGAAATGAGCTTCGCAGCCCAGAAATAGCTCGCAAAGGGCAACGTAGCATGCGATGTGTAATATGGAGGCAGGAGTAAAGTTATGCAGCTGGAGGCCATAGAACTCCAGGAGCACACGGAGGAATGGATGGATTGGAAATCCTAGTCCCCTCAATAAATAAGGGACGAGGCATACCCGCTCCCCCATGGATGGGTTGGGAAAGCTTTTTGTTTGCTCCCCGCCATTATAAGTGGCTAGTCCGGCTCGGGCGGGGACCATGTACGCAGGAGGGAGAAACCCCTGGGTCTGCAACTCTACTAGTTGGCTATGGGGAAAAGAACACTTCTCCCAACTACCTGGCTTAGGGCTACAAGGGCGAGAGGAGGAGCTGCGGTGGTCGGCCATGATGGAATGGATTTTTCCGGGCACGCTCCGATGGATACTCGTTGTGGGAAGGTGGTGTCATCTAGATCTGAAGATCCCTTACTATTTAAATAGATGATTCATCTACCTAGTTAGGGTGGTAAATGTAAAAACACCACGACCTCTCGCATTCGCTCGACACGTGGAAGATAGCCATTATTAAGGCACAGAAGCCGAGGAGTGCAACATGAAGGAAATATGCCCTAGAGGTAATAATAAATGTTATTATTTTATTTCCTTATATCATGATAAATGTTTATTATTCATGCTAGAATTGTATTATCCGGAAACATAATACTTGTGTGAATATATAGACAAACCAAACGTCACTAGTATGCCTCTACTTGACTATCTCGTTAATCGAAGATGGTTATGTTTCCTAACCATAGACATGTGTTGTCATTTGATTAATGGGATCACATCATTAGGAGAATGATGTGATTGAAATGACCCATTCCATTAGCTTAGCACCTGATCGTTTAGTATGTTGCTATTGCTTTTTTCATGACTTATACATGTTCCTATGACTATGAGATTATGCAACTCCCGTTTACCAGAGGAACACTTTGTGTGCTACCAAACGTCACAACGTAACTGGGTGATTATAAAGGAGCTCTACAGGTGTCTCCAAAGGTGAATGTTGGGTTGGCGTATTTCGAGATTAGGATTTGTCACTCCAATTGTCGGAGAGGTATCTCTGGGCCCTCTCGATAATGCACATCACATAAGCCTTGCAAGCATTACAACTAATGAGTTAGTTGCAAGATGATGTATTACGAAACGAGTAAAGAGACTTGCCGGTAACGAGATTGAACTAGGTATTGAGATACCGACGATCGAATCTCGGGCAAGTAACATACCGATGACAAAGGGAACAACGTATGTTGTTATGCGGTCTGACCGATAAAAGATCTTCGTAGAATATGTAGGAGCCAATATGAGCATCCAGGTTCCGCTATTGGTTATTGACCGGAGACATGTCTCGGTCATGTCTAGATTGTTCTCGAACCCGTAGGGTCCGCACGCTTAAGGTTTCGATGACAGTTATATTATGAGTTTATGGGTTTTGATGTACCGAAGTTAGTTCGGAGTCCCGGATGTGATCACGGACATGACGAGGAGTCTCGAAATGGTCGAGACATAAAGATTGATATATTGGACGGCTATATTCAGACACCGAAAGTGTTCCGGGTGATTTCGGAGAAAACCGGAGAGCCAGAGGGTTACCGGAACCCCTCGGGAGAAGTAATGGGCCATATGGGCCTTAGTGGAGAGAGAGCGGAGCAGCCAAAGGTGGGCCGCGCGCCTCCTCCCCCCTGGTCCGAATTGTACTAGGAGAGGGGGGCGGCGCCCCCCTTTCCTTCTCCCTCCCCACTTCTTTCCCCCTCCTACCTAGGAGGAGGACTCCTCCTGGCGCGCCAATAGGGGCCGGCCGGCCTCCTCCCCTTGATCCTTTATATACGGGGGCAGGGGGCACCCCTAGACACACAAGTTGATCCACGTGATCATATTCTTAGCCGTGTGCGGTGCCCCCTTCCACCATAATCCTCGATAATATTGTTAGCGGTGCTTAGGCGAAGCCCTGCCGACGGTTTAGTACATCAAGATCGTCACCACGCCGTCGTGCTGACGAAACTTCCCCGACACTTTGCTGGATCGGAGTCCCGGATCGTCATCGAGCTGAACGTGTGCTAGAATCGGAGGTGCCGAGTTTCCATGCTTGATCGGTCGGGCCGTGAAGACGTACGACTACATCAACCGCGCTGTGCTAACGCTTCCGTTGTCGGTCTACAAGGGTACGTAGATCACACTCTCCCCTCTCGTTGCTATGCATCACCATGATCTTGCGTGTGCGTAGGAAATTTTTTGAAATTACTACGTTCCCCAACAGTGGCATCCGAGCCTAGGTTTTATGTGTTGATGTTGTATGCACGAGTAGAACACAAGTGAGTTGTGGGCGATATAAGTCATACTGCTTACCAGCATGTCATACTTTGGTTCGGCGGTATTGTTGGACGAAGCAGCCCGGACCGACATTATGCGTACGCTTACGCGAGACCGGTTCTCCCGACGTGCTTTGCACAAAGGTGGCTAGCGGGTGACAGTTTCTCCAACTTTAGTTGAACCAAGTGTGGCTACGCCCGGTCCTTGCGAAGGTTAAAACAGCACCAACTTGACAAACTATCGTTGTGGTTTTGATGCGTAGGTAAGATTGGTTCTTGCTTAAGCCCGTAGCAGCCACGTAAAACTTGCAACAACAAAGTAGAGGACGTCTAACTTGTTTTTGCAGGGCATGTTGTGATGTGATATGGTCAAGACATGATGCTAAATTTTATTGTATGAGATGATCATGTTTTGTAACCGAGTTATCGGCAACTGGCAGGAGCCATATGGTTGTCGCTTTATTGTATGCAATACAACTGCGCTGTAATGCTTTACTCTATCACTAAACGGTAGCGATAGTCGTGGAAGCATAAGATTGGCGAGACGACAACGATGCTACGATGGTGATCAAGGTGTCGCGCCGATGACGATGGTGATCACGATGGTGGTTCGAAGATGGAGATCACAAGCACAAGATGATGATGGCCATATCATATCACTTATATTGATTGCATGTGATGTTTATCTTTTATGCATCTTATCTTGCTTTGATTGACGGTAGCATTTTAAGATGATCTCTCACTAATTATCAAGAAGTGTTCTCCCTGAGTATGCACCGTTGCGAAAGTTCTTCGTGCTGAGACACCACGTGATGATCGGGTGTGATAGGCTCTACGTTCAAATACAACGGGTGCAAAACAGTTGCACACGCGGAATACTCAGGTTATACTTGACGAGCCAAGCATATACAGATATGGCCTCGGAACACGGAGACCGAAAGGTCGAGCGTGAATCATATAGTAGATATGATCAACATAGCGATGTTCACCAATGAAACTACTCCATCTCACGTGATGATCGGACATGGTTTAGTTGATTTGGATCACGTAATCACTTAGAAGATTAGAGGGATTTCTATCTAAGTGGGAGTTCTTTAGTAATATGATTAATTGAACCTAAAATTATCATGAACTTAGTACCTGATAGTATCTTGCTTGTTTATGTTTGATTGTAGATAGATTGCCCGTGCTGTTGTTCCGTTGAATTTTAATGCGTTCCTTGAGAAAGCAAAGTTGAAAGATGATGGTAGCAATTACACGGACTGGGTCCGTAACTTGAGGATTATCCTCATTGCTGCACAGAAGAATTACGTCCAGGAACACCAGATGTTATGAACGTCTGGCAGAGCAAAGCTGATGACTACTCGATAGTTCAATGTGCCATGCTTTACGGCTTAGAATCGGGACTTCAATGACGTTTTGAATGTCATGGAGCATATAAGATGTTCCAGGAGTTAAAGTTAATATTTCAAGCAAATGCCCGGATTGAGAGATATGAAATCTCCAATAAGTTTTATAGCTGCAAGATGGAGGAGAACAGTTCTGTCAGTGAGCATATACTCAAAATGTCTGGGTATAATAATCACTTGATTAATTGGGAGTTAATCTTCCAGATAATTGCGTCATTGACAGAATTCTCCAATCACTACCACCAAGCTACAAGAGCTTCGTGATGAACTATAATATGCAAGGGATGAATAAGACTATTCCCGAGCTCCTCACAATGCTGAAAGCTGCGGAGGTAGAAATCAAGAAGGAGCATCAAGTGTTGATGGTCAACAAGACCACTAGTTTCAAGAAAAAGGGCAAAGGGAAGAAGAAGGGGAACTTCAAAAAGAACAGCAAACAAGTTGCTACTCAAGAGAAGAAACCCAAACCTGGACCTAAGCCTGAAACAGAGTGCTTCTACTGCAAGCAGACTGGTCACTGGAAGCGGAACTGCCCCAAGTATTTGGCGGATAAGAAGGATGGCAAGGTGAACAAAGGTATATGTGATATACATGTTATTGATGTGTACCTTACTAATGCTCGCAGTAGCACCTGGGTATTTGATATTGGTTCTGTTGCTAATATTTGCAACTCGAAATAGGGACTACGGATTAAGCGAAGATTGGCTAAGGACGAGGTGACGATGCGCGTGGGAAATGGTTCCAAAGTCGATGTGATCGCAGTCGGCACGCTACCTCTACATCTACCTTCGGGATTAGTATTAGACCTAAATAATTGTTATTTGGTGCCAGCGTTAAGCATGAACATTATATCTGGATCATGTTTGATGCGAGACGGTTATTCATTTAAATCTGAGAATAATGGTTGTTCTATTTATATGAGTAATATCTTTTATGGTCATGCACCCTTAAAGAGTGGTCTATTCTTATTAAATCTCGATAGTAGTGACACACATATTCATAGTGTTGAAACCAAAAGATGCAAAGTTGATAATGATAGTGCAACTTATTTGTGGCACTACCGTTTGGGTCATATCGGTGTAAAGCGCATGAAGAAACTCCATATTGATGGGCTTTTGGAACCACTTGATTATGAATCACTTGGTACTTGCGAACCGTGCCTTATGGGTAAGATGACAAAAACACCATTCTCCGGTACTATGGAGAGAGCAACAAATTTGTTGGAAATCATACATACAGATGTATGTGGTCCGATGAATGTTGAGGCTCGTGGCAGATATCGTTATTTTCTCACCTTCACAGATGACTTAAGCAGATATGGGTATATCTACTTAATGAAACACAAGTCTGAAACATTTGAAAAGTTCAAAGAATTTCAGAGTGAAGTTGAAAATCATCGTAACAAGAAAATAAAATTCCTACGATCTGATCGTGGAGGAGAATATTTGAGTTACGAGTTTGGTGTACATTTGAAACAATGTGGAATAGTTTCGCAACTCACGCCACCCGGAACACCACAGCGTAATGGTGTGTCCGAACGTCGTAATCGTACTTTACTAGATATGGTGCGATCTATGATGTCTCTTACTGATTTACCGCTATCGTTTTGGGGATACGCTCTAGAGACGGCCGCATTCACGTTAAATAGGGCACCATCAAAATCCGTTGAGACGACGCCTTATGAACTGTGGTTTGGCAAGAAACCAAAGTTGTCATTTCTGAAAGTTTGGGGCTGCGATGCTTATGTGAAAAAGCTTCAACCTGATAAGCTCGAACCCAAATCGGAGAAATGTGTATTCATAGGATATCCAAAGGAAACTATTGGATATACCTTCTATCACAGATCCGAAGGCAAGACTTTTGTTGCTAAATTCGGAAACTTTCTGGAGAAGGAGTTTCTCTCGAAAGAAGTGAGTGGGAGGAAAGTAGAACTTGACGAGGTAATTGTACCTGCTCCCTTATTGGAAAGTAGTACATCACAGAAACCTGTTTCTGTGACACCTACACCAATTAGTGAGGAAGCTAATGATAATGATCATGAAACTTCAGAACAAGATACTACTGAACCTCGTAGATCAATCAGAGTAAGATCCGCGCCAGAGTGGTACGATAATCCTGTTCTGGAAGTCATGCTACTAGATCATGATGAACCTACGAACTATGAAGAAGCGATGGTGAGCCCAGATTCCGCAAAATGGCTTGAAGCCATGAAATCTGAGATGGGATCCATGTATGAGAACAAAGTATGGACTTTGGTTGACTTGCCCAATGATCGGCAAGCAATTGAGAATAAATGGACTTTCAAGAAGAAGACTGACGCTGACGGTAATATTACTATCTACAAAGCTCGACTTGTCGCAAAAGGTTTACGGCAAGTTCAAGGGATTGACTACGATGAGACCTTCTCACCCGTAGCGATGCTTAAGTCTGTCCGAATCATGTTAGCAATTGCCGCATTTTATGATTATGAAATTTGGCAAATGGATGTCAAAACTGCATTCCTGAATGGATTTCTGCAAGAAGAGTTGTATATGATGCAGCCGGAAGGTTTTGTCGATCCAAAGGGAGCTAACAAAGTGTGCAAGCTCCAGCGATCCATTTATGGACTGGTGCAAGCCTCTCGGAGTTGGAATAAACGCTTTGATAGTGTGATCAAAGCATTTGGTTTTATACAGACTTTTGGAGAAGCCTGTATTTACAAGAAAGTGAGTGGGAGCTCTGTAGCATTTCTAATATTATATGTAGATGACATATTACTAATCGGAAATGATATAGAATTCCTGGATAGCATAAAAGGATACTTGAATAAAAGTTTTTCAATGAAAGACCTCGGTGAAGCTGCCTACATATTGGGCATCAAGATCTATAGAGACAGATCGAGACACTTAATTGGACTTTCACAAAGCACATACCTTGACAAAGTTTTGAAAAGGTTCAAAACGGATCAAGCAAAGAAAGGATTCTTGCCTGTGTTACAAGGTGTGAAATTGAGTAAGACTCAAAGTCCGACCAATGCAGAAGATAGAGAGAAAATGAAAGATGTTCCCTATGCTTCAGCCATAGGCTCTATCATGTATGCAATGTTGTGTACCAGACCTGATGTGTGTCTTGCTATAAGTCTAGCAGGGAGGTACCGAAGTAATCCAGGAGTGGATCATTGGACGGCGGTCAAGAACATCCTGAAATACCTGAAAAGGACTAAGGATATGTTTCTCATATATGGAGGTGACAAAGAGCTCATCGTAAATGGTTACGTTGATGCAAGCTTTGACACTGATCCGGACGATTCTAAATCGCAAACCAGATACGTGTTTACATTAAACGGCGGAGCTGTTAGTTGGTGCAGCTCTAAACAAAGCGTTGTGGCGGGATCTACATGTGAAGCGGAGTACATAGCTGCTTCGGAAGCAGCAAGCGAAGGAGTCTGGATGAAGGAGTTCATATCCGATCTAGGTGTCATACCTAGTGCATCGGGTCCAATGAAAATCTTTTATGACAATAGTGGTGCAATTGCCTTGGCAAAGGAATCCAGATTTCACAAGAGAACCAAGCACATCAAGAGACGCTTCAATTCCATCCGGGATCTAGTCCAGGTGGGAGACATAGAGATTTGCAAGATACATACGGATCTGAATGTAGCAGACTCATTGACTAAGCCTCTTCCACGAGCAAAACATGATCAGCACCAAAGCTCCATGGGTGTTAGAATCATTACTGTGTAATCTAGATTATTGACTCTAGTGCAAGTGGGAGACTGAAGGAAATATGCCCTAGAGGCAATAATAAATGTTATTATTTTATTTCCTTATATCATGATAAATGTTTATTATTCATGCTAGAATTGTATTATCCGGAAACATAATACTTGTGTGAATATATAGACAAACCAAACGTCACTAGTATGCCTCTACTTGACTAGCTCGTTAATCGAAGATGGTTATGTTTCCTAACCATAGACATGTGTTGTCATTTGATTAATGGGATCACATCATTAGGAGAATGATGTGATTGACATGACCCATTCCATTAGCTTAGCACCCGATCGTTTAGTATGTTGCTATTGCTTTCTTCATGACTTATACATGTTCCTATGACTATGAGATTATGCAACTCCTGTTTACCGGAGGAACACTTTGTGTGCTACCAAACGTCACAACGTAACTGGGTGATTATAAAGGAGCTCTACAGGTGTCTCCAAAGGTGAATGTTGGGTTGGCGTATTTCGAGATTAGGATTTGTCACTCCGATTGTCGGAGAGGTATCTCTGGGCCCTCTCGGTAATGCACATCACATAAGCCTTGCAAGCATTACAACTAATGAGTTAGTTGCAAGATGATGTATTACGAAACAAGTAAAGAGACTTGCCGGTAACGAGATTGAACTAGGTATTGAGATACCGACGATCGAATCTCGGGCAAGTAACATACCAATGACAAAGGGAACAACGTATGTTGTTATGCGGTCTGACCGATAAAAGATCTTTGTAGAATATGTAGGAGCCAATATGAGCATCCAGGTTCCGCTATTGGTTATTGACCGGAGACGTGTCTCGGTCATGTCTACATTGTTCTCGAACCTGTAGGGTCCGCACGCTTAAGGTTTCGATGACAGTTATATTATGAGTTTATGAGTTTTGATGTACCGAAGTTAGTTCGGAGTCCCGGATGTGATCACGGACATGATGAGGAGTCTCGAAATGGTCGAGACATAAAGATTGATATATTGGATGGCTATATTCGGACACCGGAAGTGTTCCGGGTGATTTCGGAGAAAACCGGAGAGCCGGAGGGTTACCGGAACCCCCCCAGGAGAAGTAATGGGCCATATGGGCCTTAGTGGAGAGAGAGAGAGGGCAGCCAAAGGTGGGTCGCGCGCCTCCTCCCCCCCTGGTCCGAATTGGACTAGGAGAGGGGGGCGGCGCCCCCCTTTCCTTCTCCCTCCCCACTTCTTTCCCCCTCCTAGTAGGAGTCCTACTCCTACTAGGAGGAGGACTCCTCCTGGCGCGCCAATAGGGGTCGGCCGGCCTCCTCCCCTTGATCCTTTATATACGGGGGCAGGGGGCACCCCTAGACCACACAAGTTGATCCACGTGATCATATTCTTAGCCGTGTGCGGTGCCCCTTCCACCATAATCCTCGATAATATTGTAGCGGTGCTTAGGCGAAGCCCTGCGACGGTAGTACATCAAGATCGTCACCACGCCGTCGTGCTGACGGAACTCTTCCCCGACACTTTGCTGGATCGGAGTCCGGGGATCGTCATCGAGCTGAACGTGTGCTAGAACTCGGAGGTGCCGTAGTTTCCGTGCTTGATCGGTCGGGCCGTGAAGACGTACGACTACATCAACCGCGCTGTGCTAACGCTTCCGTTGTCGGTCTACAAGGGTACGTAGATCACACTCTCCCCTCTCGTTGCTATGCATCACCATGATCTTGCGTGTGCGTAGGAAATTTTTTGAAATTACTACGTTCCCCAACACAACATTCATGGGAGGCCGGACACAACTCGTTACGACAGGTGCTCAGGATTTGGAGGAGAACCCGACTTGCAATGCCGAAGACAATATGCGCGCCGGACTCATCGTCATTGAAGCCTGGTTCGGGGGCTACTGAGGGAGTCCTGGATTAGGGGGTCCTCGGACAGCCGGACTATATACTTTGGCCGGACTGTTGGACTATGAAGATACAAGATTGAAGACTTCGTCCCGTGTCCTGATGGGACTCTCCTTTGCGTGGAAGGCAAGCTTGGCGATTCGGATATGTAGATCTCCTCCCTTGTAACTGACTTTGTGTAACCCTAGCCCCTCCGGTGTCTATATAAACCGGAGGGTTTTAGTCCGTAGGACAACAACAATCATACCATAGGCTAGCTTCTAGGGTTTAGCCTCTCCGATCTCGTGGTAGATCAACTCTTGTAATACTCATATCATCAAGATCAATCAAGCAGGAAGTAGGGTATTACCTCCATCGAGAGGGCCCGAACCTGGGTAAACATTGTGTCCCCCGCCTCCTGTTACCATCCGCCTTAGATGCACAGTTCGGGACCCCCTACCCGAGATCCGCCGGTTTTGACACCGACACTCGGTCCTGGACGCAACGCGCTTTGCATCCGGCTGGGCCGGTGCCATGGTGATGAGCGGTACATCCACCAGCAGGCCCGCTGCCTGGGGTTGGGGGAGCGCTGAACCTCGCGCATTGCCCACAGGAGGATGGTCGCCGGAGGGACGTTGAAGCCGGCGGGGAAGGCACGGAGCTTTTCAGCATCCGTCATCACCTTGACGAGACCGCGCGCATGGATCCTCATCATCTGAACACTTTGGAACCATCGCGTGATCTCCCTGTATTGCGCACGTATCTCCTGGTTGTCGCCGTCCAGCTCTTCGACGGCCTTCTGCCAGCCGAGACTCTGGTCCATGGCGGCGGCGGTGGTGTGGTCGTTGAGACGCGTGTCTTGGGTGGTTGGTAGAGGAGAGTGGGGGAGGAGTGGGGTGTGTGAGAGGTGAGTGGGGAGGGACAATGGGAGGTTGCCACGTCTTAAAGCATGGGAAACCGAAACGACAATGGTATAATGCTACACACGGTCGTCACACAGCGGCTGTAACGCACGCTAAACTGCATGGCCCACTATCTAATAATGTTAAGATAAGAAGGTGTACAACAAATCAATACTTCTATCCCATTGGCATTGCACGCAGCGTTATAAACCCCAGGTCCTGGGTTCGAGCCCCAGGCCATATTTTTTGGTTTTCCATTTTTTTTTGCACTACAGCAGTCAATCAGATTCGGTTAACTAGAACAGCAGCCAAAAAAATTCAGTTAACTAGAACTGGCCAATATGCACTAATCTTCATTCTACATTACTACCCCCCCCTCTTGAGGAACTTCCCTCCAAATGTTAAGTTTACAAAAAGGGCAACGAATGCCACTGTTTTGCCACAAAAATAGGCAAAGCTTGCCACTTGATGCCACTATTTGGCATCCTTAACAGGCCAGTCATTAAGTTACATCACTCTATGCCTTTACAAAAAATGTCACTAGCAATAGCCAGATAATCAGGAAGCAGGTGCATTGACATCTTCAGGAGGAGCATTGAGATCAGGTATTTGGCTAATCATGTCATCTCCAAACAGCAGCCAATATGCCCTCTCACCTGGAATACCTCCTCTCCCTGCAGTAGCTGGACCTGCACCTCTTCTTGTGCTTGTAGCTGGACCTGCACCTCTTTCTCTGCCTGTAGCTGGAGGTGCACCTCTTCCTCTCCCTGCATTTGGAGCTACTCCTCTTCCTCTGCCTGCATTTGGAGCTGCTCCTCTTCATGTGTCTGCATCTGGAGCTGCACCTCTTCCTCTGCCTGCATATGCATTTCTTTGTCTTTTACTTGCTCTTCCTGCAGTAGCAACTTTTTCTCTGTGAGCTACTTCTATCCCATCAACTGAAACCTCTGAAATTGGATCTTCAACATTCACAGAAATGATGCTGTGAGTAGATGTTGCACTGCTTGCACCAACAATTGAGTTGGCCATTCTGACAAGACTTTTAGCAGATGGCATCTTCAATATCAAATATTCTCTAAAATTGTTGATGAAGTCTGGATGGTCAACCATAATTGCAAGAACTTTGTGCTGAGCACTAGCCGTGATAAGATGTTGCAAATCTTCATCACCTCTAATTATAACCAACCCATCTGAAATTGTTTTCTCAGGTAAGCACCAGTAAAGTATGTGCTCATTGGCAGGATATCCCAACCAATTTAGGTGCTCTTCTAAGACTGCATATGAAAATGTGCAAGCATCAACATAGTCAAAGACCTCCAAAGAAGAGTTATAGTACTCTAGGGCACTGATAGGTCCATAGAAAATACCACCATGTTCCAGCACTAATGTAAAGAAAGGAGTGTGAACACTCTATCCCATTGCTGAGTCACACACTGCATCCAAAAAGGTCAGAAATTCGGTGCAAAATTTAGTTAACTTCATATAACACTGACCAGTTAACTGCACAAATTCAGTTAACTGAATATAACACTAACAGTTCACTATGATTCGAAATCCAACACTACAGGGACTGTAAGCGAATCTACACAAAACAAAATACCAAATTCACATAAGAAATACAAAATAGGGTGCTTCCACGCAACAGCACTATCTTCATGCCTGAAACCCAGAACTTCCTACATAAACCCTAGACTAAATGCATCGCTCAAAACCCTAGCTTGCTTTCATGGTAAGAATGTCACATTGCAAGATCAAAGCAATTCAGAACCTTGAATCTGCTTCCAAATCGCACGGATCCGGTGTACTAGGCCGTACTTGGCCGGGCACATACAAGAAAAGGAACATGGAAGAGGAGATGCAGGGCAAAGGACTGCTCGCCATAGTCTGGAGGAATGACAGCAGGCGGCCAGACTAGATGAGCGGAGGGAGGCGGCACTAGACCGCCGAAGAGCTCCGGCGAGGCAGCCATTGTTGCTGACGTTAGCAACAGCCACGCGTGCCCCGACAGGGGGAATGATGGAGAAGGGGGGCGAGTGGGGATAAGCTACAGGAGTTTCCATCGACATAATTGTTGCTGACGTCAGCAACAGCTGCGCGTGCCCCGACAGGGAAAAGGATGGAGAAGGGGGGCGAGTGGGGATAAGCTACAAGAGTTCCCCTCGACATAATAAATTTAGGTGCTCCCCCGTTGCTGTCCAGCCTGTACTGCGGGTTGATTATAAGGAACGGCAGGGGCTCTTTGCAAAAACGCACGCGCTGACCGGCTTGAGGCCAGTTCACTTGTCGCTTTGTGATTGGTCCAGGAACTAAGTTGCACATTGGGCACAAGTTCTGAAACTAGATAGGGTCGTTTTACAAGTTTTAGGACCAAACCATCACATTGTGAGAAAGTTGACGGACTTCCAATGCTTTTAACTCTTTTAGATACGAGAACTCCAACGTATCATTGCAATTTTTTAACCATCGGGTTTTACATTATGGGTTGAACTTTCGCCATCGATATTAACTAAGAAAATATGAGGTATATGCTAAAAAGGAATACTATAGGATTTGTATTCAAGAGATCTACCGTACAATTTTTGTGACATACTAGTTTATATTTCATTTGCTAAACTTAAGATGTAGGTTTGACACAAAAGACAAGGGGTCCAATAAACCAAGACAAAGGGAGCAGAATTGCAGAAACGACAGCTTACTGTAAACATAGGACTAGATAATAATAATTCAAGGAAAAAAAAGAGTAATGCACCAACTTCTCCATGGCAAATTCACGGTTCCACAGATCAAAAAAAAAATTGTACCTCAAACAAGCATGAAACAGGTAAAACAATGCCCTGTGGCATAGCATTAATGATAAAAACAGTAAGGTGTACACTAGCTACGTACATATAACTATGAAATATAAAACTCTAATCAACTTGAACAAGGCGGTGCAACCTAATGGCCCATCTTTCATTTCTCTTCTAGGCAGAACTAGAAAGATGAACATGGCAAGCAAACCTACACTCTGTCCAAGCTATATAGCCGCAGCAATATCCACCTAGTTAACCATTCGCTATGTTCTCATCATTCCCCATCTGTATTGACAGCCAACTTCTAATGGTATTCCTCCCGTCCGCTGTATAGCCACAATATCCTATGGTCTCACACCGAAACCTTGCAATTCCACACACAAAAAAGGAACCCAAAGGGTTCTTCTAAAATTGCAAAGCTATGCAACAACTCAGATTATCTTTGGCTAGATCTGCGGCTTCGTTTCACACATGACTGGGTTCCATTGCTTGCTGCTCCATCTGCTTCTCTAACTCTTCTGTAGAACAGCACGTAAGCTGCACCTGACTTCACTTCTTCTTCATTGATGGCAGAAACATGGCTATCATCAAAATTGTACCACCTGTTCTCATCCAAGAGCTGCACAAAATACAACTCCCCATTAGACTTCTAGATTAGAGCCAACACACAGGCAAATAAATAGCTCTACAACACAATAAGTAGAACTAGGAACTCCGGAAGACAATGTGGTACTATAAGTTTCTATAACCAATTTCTCCTTTCTGACAATGCAGATTAAATGAATGTATGTGCTTAGGCAGCATAGCTAGCAAAGTCTGCTATATATCCAATAACGAGATTGAAAGAGCAACTAAGTAAGGGGGTGTTTGTTTCCAGGGACTTTTTTGTGTAGGGACTAGAAAAAGTCCCTCTTAGAGACTTTTTTACCAAACGGGAGGGACTTTTTAGGGACTAAACTAGGCATTTGGGACTAAATGAAGAAGACTCTCAAGGAGAGTCTTTTTTGGGACTTTTTGGGACTTTTCCAACAATGCCCCTCCATGCATTTAATGGCCCGCCACCCCATGGTGTTGTTTGATTGTTATTCTTCTATATACTAGGGGCAATATGGTCATTTAATAACCTCTAGGAAGGGACTAGGGACTTTTTAGTCTCTGCAAACAAACAGGGAGGGACTTTTTAGGGACTAGAGACTTTTTTGTTGGGACTAGAAAAAGTCCTAGGACTTATGAACCAAACAGGGCCTAAGCATTGCAGGAATAACTGCAGTTAAAGATAGAACACCAACAATTTAAAACAATGCATTAGTATGATACTTCGGCCCCTACTTCCAAATACATAAGGACATGCAATAACAAGTTGGAGGTCCTAAGAAGCTACCACTGGTGTCCTTCAGAGAAATAAACTGAAATTGCGGAAGCAATATTACTCCCTCTGTTTTTGTATACAAGGCCACTTTGTTTTCATGTCATACTTTGACTTATAATTTTGGTCGACAAAATATGGCTTATATGTCAACAAAAATGTATCATCGGAAGGTTATTTGAAATGTGTATCAAATGGCATGCTTTTTGTGGCATACAACTCACATTTCAATAAAATGGTCAAAGTTAGACATAAAAATATGAAGTGGCCTTGTATACAAAAACGGAGGGAGTAGAATTTGAGAAATTAACCTTTTTTTGGAATAATTAAAAAAATGAAGTAGAAAATAACCTTTATGTAAGCAGTATAATGCCCACTCGCCATGCTGCCATAATGATTGCTAACAGCATACAGCTCATAAGTTTGACGCTGAGGTATCTTGTTAGCAATATAGTTTGTCAAATCCAAGTCATGTATTGGGAAATTAACAAAAGTTTCCAGCTTATGCTTAGTTGACCTACTAAATGAAAATCTCTTCAAATGAATAACTAACACTTCTGGTAGTCTCCATAAATCAAGCTTTTTACTAGCTTGCCTTTGCTCCTTGCACCTTGGACAGTACCTAATTCAATTAACATAACTCTGTTAAACTAAAATGTAAAATTAAAGTTCTAGGCACTTGAAAGGAACAGTTATAGCATGTGCCTGTTATAAGATATTTCTAATAATCTGTAATGGGCTAAAAGTGATGCTTTCAAGATCAGTGCACAGGAAAATAATATAACAACCATGCAGCGCCATTATTTTCTGCATCGAAGAGGACACTGATATTTTGATTTTCCAGTTCTTTCTCATTTACATAGATTCATATTTAGCAATGCAAGGTATCCATGAAAATACTAAATCCTAAGCCTACGAGTGAGATTATATCAAGTGAAATGCAAATGCAGATAACATAACTACTACTTGACATACTGTAACCCCTATGTTGACTGAAACTGAATATCAGCTAAGCTAGAGTTAGCAACACTTGCATGAACAACATATTTGCAAACATCAAAGGTATCTTCAGGGGGGGCAGTATTGAATACTAACCACATTTCTTCAGGAACAAGTGGTTCTTCTCTCAAGAAAGCATCCAAGCATGCATAGAGTGAGAGAGGTTCACCACGGGTTCTCTTGGCGGGAGGAGCATACTTAAACACCTCTGGAAGGTGATGGTTTGTGTTCAACTTTTTAAGATCTAACTTGGACCAGTTGACAAAAATAACAGTTGCAACCGAAGACTGCGGAACCCTGATAACATAATCAGTTTGCTCAATCACTGTGTTGCTATCATCAATCAACTGTAGCTGAAATTTGCTGCTGTCGGTGTGATAGCTTTGTGTTCTTGTGGAAAGAGAACTTTGAACTGCCGAATGTTGTGCCACATGATTTCTGAACATGGGCACAAGCATTTTACGGGCCATCTCATGGATATCAGAACCGGTGACAGTTTCATTGCGAGATATTTGTGCAAGAAGAGGAACACCATATGGCTTCCAAGAGGTTGAGCTGCTATTGTTTCCAAGGTCCCTACAGAAGCAAAGCTATTATTTAAGAAGAATTTGATGCACAAGAAGTGCTTTCCCACTATTGCATGTTAACAGTTAATGGAAATGGCATATGTTGTGTTTGCTGTTATATACAGCAAGCAAGTTACTAAAGCTATCGCCCTAGCAGAATAAAAATGCAACTTATGTCTTTTTTGTCTCTTTGCTTACAAGTCTTCACGGCGATGCACAAATTGAACATAACTTGCCCTTTTTTCCAATCTTGGAAGCCTATAAACTGCCAGGTGATCATCATCTTTAATTGTAGAAAGCTGGAGCACTGGATCCTCGAGAATAAGATGGATCCTATGATTACGTATCTGCAAATACAATACAAAGAAAATAGATTTACTAACACGATGAAATACAGCAGCATATGCTTGTTAAAAAATGGGTATTTTGTAACAAACCTCGGCAATTAGAAGTCTCTCTTCATTTCTAAGCGAGCATGCGTTGCTGAGTGCTTGGATAAGGTCCCTGCACCTACCTTGCTTGGGTACACTTACAGTGTATGGTATTGGTGGAGCACTCCCATCACAAGTGAAAACCACAACAGTCATGCTCCGCGTTGAAGCAAATTGTAGAGGTAAGGAAAGATACATGAATGGGTCAAATGTCACTGAAACCTTTCCACATACTGGACAGACCAAAGTTGACTTGTACTGCCCCTGGAAATTAAAAGGTAACATTTAGCAAAAATACCTCTGCCCAGAAGTCAGAGATCAATACACCATAATTTCATGCTAGACGTCTCAACCTTGTACTATTTCACAAGACTTTTTTAAGCGCTGGGCGCTGGGCGCTGGGCGAGTGTTCCACCTGGCCTAGTGCAATGACAGCTTAAGAGGCGCCTATGCACGCTTAAGCATTTTGTACGCATAAGGCAGCAAGGGGCGGCTGGGTGCATTTTTCAGAGAATACAGGCTCTAAACTCTGCAACACTAGCCCAATAAGGCCCATTATGGAACCCTAGCTTGCAAACCCAATCCGAACCATGCTCTAATCTGAACCATCCGTCTATACTCCTCTGTCTCTTTCCCTTGCCTGATCCCCTTCCAGACACACACCAATGGTGGCGCTGCAGCTCCTCCACTGCCTACTCCCGTCCAGGCACGCGTCAATGGCGGCTGCAGCTCCTCCTCCGCAACTAAATCTGTTTCCCCACCTCAGTCCCTCTTTCCCCATAGCTGCCTCTCTTCCCCATGGTCGTCGCCTCATCAGCGCTGGAGTACCTTGTCAGCCGCCTAATTTTTTTTTTTTGACAGAAAGACTGTAAGGGAACCCCCTACAGTATAATTGGTGCAACAACCCCAAATTGCAAGTACCATGCCTTGAACCTGGGTGGGTGGGAAGGCATCAGCCCCTTCCAACCACTAGGCTATGCCTTAGTCAGCCGCCTAATTCACTGCCTAGGGCCAAAACAAGGCGTTTTACCTCCGCCTAGCGCCTAATCGTGCGCCTAGGAGCACCTAATTTTTCCACGATATTTCATTCTAGCAACATACTGCATTGGCTAGCAATGGAAAGCATTTGACCGTCAACAACATAAAACATAACAGCCAATAAGAGGACTGTCACATTTATTGCAGAACTCCCATCTCATACGCGGAAACAGTGGAGCATACATTAAACATGGGTGTCTTTCTGCTACCTTGCTGCATAGCAGAAACACAAAAACTGCAAGAACATGCACTAGCATCAGTTGTTTTTCCATGTCTGTTTTCACTATCATGGGGTCATCCAAATTTAATCAAAATATCCCTTTAAACTGACAAAGGTACAAAAAATACATAACGACTGCAAGAAACTAAAACATGACCAGAAGGCCATGAACCACCTCTTTACAGCATCGAACAAAGCGATTCGTACAGATTTGGCCATTTGGGAGTTGAGACTAACCTGGCATACATCAACAATGATAGAATCATTTCTGGCAATGTGATTTGCCCAATACTCATCAGCAACCTCTTCATCTGATCGTCCCTCAGCATCTTTGGATTTTAAGTAAGGTCTATGTTTCACACGGTTCAAGTCTTCATGCAGTCCATCCAGGAGGAATGCCAACAGCTCCTGGAAGTATCAAGATACAGATTTTTGAGAAAAACTGCAGATGGATAAGGAGCTGTCTAACGAAAGAATCAAACCTGTGAATCGTGTTGGTTGTATCCACTGAACTGAGGTGCAAACCGAGACAACTTTGTTTTGAATGGTCGTGGAGACACTGGGGTGCGGCTAGGAGCCCAAAGTTTTCTCAGTAGCTCTCCAAAAGCTAATGCAAGTTCACCCTACAAGACTACCATCAGATCTCAGTAAAATTAATAGGACACATAGATGCAAATGATCATGAGGTCATAAAAAATATAGCCATTGTTACAAAAAGCAAAGTTATTTCCGTATTAACAAGCAACATTGATGCATTAAAACTTCAGCATGTTCCACAAACCTATTTATACCAACTGTAATGTGTAAAGATGTGAGATCTCAATGGAAATACACATGAGATTTTGTCTCTCCAGCAAATAAACTACTTCTGGTTTAAACACAACTATGTATGCAATAAAACTAGACAAAGCTGCTGTAACAACAGAAAGGGTGCACTCTGCCAGATGCGATGATGGTATACAGAAACACACAAATTTCATCCATATTTAAGATAAACTGACAAATTTGTTTTAGTGAAAAAATTATGAATCTGAACCACAATAAAGATGAAGGTACAGGACACAATAAACGATAGCAGTAAGACTACAGTGGTGAAGGTACGCAATGCCCACAGAGATTCAAGGTAAAATTAACTGAATCTAAAAAATCTAAACAAGATGCAATTTTACTTCTGTAGCACATTCAGTATCTGACATTTTTATGGTTGTTACATCAACACTAACAAGTATTTCTTACAAATATAATCATGCTCACAAGTTATACTGAATGCATAACAGTATGTCCAGTTGCTTCACCAGATAAGGGCTAAGTAAAGCATCAAGATTTTAAGGTCGCGCTAGAGAGAGTACTTACCACCATACCCAGAGGATTGTGCCAATTAATTTCACAGTGGTAATCTTCACGAAAATATCTAGCAAACTCTGGTGTGTGCACAAGACATTGTACAGCACTGTTCATGAAACATGTGTTTCCCAAGTTAAGTAGCCCAGTAAGACCTGACGGAGATCCCCTGGTGGTCACACCAACAGTACCAGGAACATTATCCAAGTCACCACTGGAAGAGCGCAGGTACTGGCTTTGCATAAGACTCGAGCTGTAGCTTCTGGAACCATAACAGAGTGATGCTAAATTCTCATTTGAGAATCCTGATTTCGAAGCATCTGTCATCAAATAAGTTGATGCGCTTCCAAAATAATCTTCTTGGATCGAACTCATGCACGCACCATCCAAACTACCATTTGCATCAGTGGCGACTTCAACGAGAATCTGCCATAATAATATAAACATTTCGTAGTTAGGATCATTTACTCTGGAAACGGACAGACATAATTGCCCTACAAATTAGTGTCATTACCACCCAGCAGAAAGTGACAAGAAGTCAAAAAATATTTTTAAAACAGCTCACGACTACCAACAATGATGTAAAGTCCAGTTCTCACATCTTGATCCATTTGAATGTTGGCATCATCAAGAGTTTTCTCCAAGTTATCCATCAAAGCATGCTTTGTTCGACCATAGTAGTCCCAAATGCACACCTACCAATAACAACCATAATGAGTAAGCAAAACTTATACGTGCAGTAAAATCCATAGGAATAGACATTCGAATACAACAGCTACCTCATCTGGTACCAGATCAAAAACCTCACACGCCTTCTTACGGAGCTCATCAACTGTAACCTGCATGAATTTTCAGATTATAAGTTTTTACATTAATTCACAAGGGTTCATCTAGTCTACTTCTACAATGAGTAGTGTCATTACACGAATTCTACAGAAATGTTTCTGTATAAAGGATCTATCGTCTCATAATTTACATAATTCATTACTATGAATAAATGGAAATGAAATTATTTTATATATTTTACAGTGGACAAAGATATAAGGGCGTACCTTCTTGCTTATCCTTACTACAGCTTGCTCTCCTTTCGGCATCAGAAGTAACTGCAGACGTAAAGGATAAACTTCTATGGCTAGATCAGTTTGAGACAAGCCAGTATTGATTGCCTTTCTTGGTAGTGTTGGCCCTCCGCCATACCTGTTAACGGGTTTTGATAAAAATGAAAAGGTTAAGCTAAGTTAATACGAACAAGATTTCAAAGTTTACAGTGTCAAGCAAGCAAACGAAAAAATGGAAGCTCCGCTTGCCAGAGAAGATTTCAACTTCTTTTGTCGGATAGTTATCCACCACAGGCTGTGAAATATGTCGCTTCCAAAACAATCGTTCTACAGATAACAATGCCTTCTGTTCTCAAGAATTTGCGCGACTAGGATATTGTGACCAAAAACCATTTGTTCACCAGTATCTTCATACAATCATTTTAGAAAGAAATATATTTGGTTATGTAACAAATAGTTGAGTCAAAAAGGGAGTCATAATATAACTTTCTAATATAATGAACCGAAGTTTGATGCTTCACTTAGCATGACAAATAAAGTGAATGAATTTAGTTTACAGTAATACAGGTAAATGGACTGACTGTAAACAGCCCGATGAACAATTAATCCATAGAATCAAATAAGGTGGCACAAGAGCGATAGGTCCATATTTTCAGACAGAGACACGTTGCTTTGTTGCTACCACAAGAAAAACAGTATCACGTAATTAAATGCACAGTGGCATTAGATTTTCGGAATCAGATTCGCATTCTGCACAAACGAGACATACCAACCATGCAGCTTTTCCCAGACTTGCTGAGGGAGCAATATATAATCACGGCCTTCAACCAAGGTATCATGTAGCTCAATCTGCATGTCGGAGACTTCAGATGCCATGTCATCCAACAAATTTGTATTGTCAATAGCTCCTGGCCTTCTAGGAGTATTTGAACCAAACTCATGATGATGAGAACCATTACTTGGTACACCAGCCAAATCTTGAATAACATAATCAATCCAACTTTGCCACCACCTATTTGAGTCAACCAAGAAACATATATGTCTAAGATCCAAAAGAAGAATACAAAAATGACACAGCAGGTCAGGATCAGTCAAACATAAGATGTGAATGCTATGTAAATCTGTATTTCAGATGACGCCTACAGAAACATAGTTTCGATGACATCTATCTACACTGTACAGCCAAGTATTACCTCCGTCCCAAAAATCTTGTCTTAGATTTGTCTAGATACAGATGTATCTAACACTAAAACGTGACTGGATACATCCATATCTAGATAAATCTAAGACAAGAACTTTGGGACGGAGGGAGTACATAACACACAAATCAAAGGAACAGCTAAAGCAATTGTATATCAGAATGAAAGTTGTCAGAAGCTACCTGTCATTCAGCAAGGGTATAATCTCATATGTTATATAGGCATCTTACAAGCAGCCTAAACTATACTAATGTCGGAATAACATGACAACAGATCAGAAGATAGCTAACGCAAAAAATTGGGTGCTGGCCAAGATTGAAAAGGTAATAAAATGAACCAGCTCACAACGGATTGCCAGGTCATAAAATGTTCAAACTAGCAATCTTGCACACTATAGGACACCAGTACCAGACTAAAAATCCTGCCAGTAGCACTAAAAGCAAGGAGCGCCTCCCTCGAATCTGCAGCAACTATGCACCCTAGACGGACAAATCCAGCAGCAACTAGCACCGGCAAGAATCACCAAATCCAGCTCCTGTCCTCATCCAATATACCTCAAATCGCTCTCCATAAGGACCTTCCGTCCACCCAAACAGTAGCAGCAAATGAATCTAAAAGAAACAGTATCCATCCTTGCGCACAGCGTCCCTCAAAACAAAGCGCGAGACAGACGGCTGAACCCGAGACCGGATCGAGAAGCGGGAGAAGGAAGCGGGCAGGGGACCTGTTTGTGATGAGGAAGAAGATGTCACCCTCCTTGGCGTGGGCCTCCGAGGCGGCGGTGATATCTCGGATGAGCGTCATCTCCTCCTCCGCGGGAAGCTCCGGTGCCGGCTCCGACTCAGTAGTCTCCATCGCCGACGCCGGCGAGGAGCCCTCGGGCTAGGGTTAGGGTTGGGTTCGGCTTTTCCTCGGGCGCCGCGGGTCGAAGCAAAAGGTTCGGCTTCCGGGGACGCTTTTGTTTTATGGGAGTAGAGTGGAGGCGGCGGCGGCGGCGGCGGCGGTGAACGGCTATGGCTACGGCGAGCGATGGTCGTGGAGAAGCGGAACTGGTTGCCTTTTTTTTCCCGGCCTCCAGCGAGCGAACATTTGGTCTGGTCACTGAGGTTGAGGGCGTGTTTGGTTGCCCGTCCACCCCACGCTGGCTCAATGAGGGCAACTCCAATCGCACAACCCTAAATGGTCCGATTGTATTCGTTTGGAGATGAACGGAAAAAACAGGCCCTCCAAATTTCAATGCGCGGCTGCGAATAGACCGTCGTCCATTTTCTGTCCATTTTTAACTCATTTCCATCCCAACTTTGAGTCGAGTTTGCGGCCGAATGGACACGTGCGGACGCGAGCAGCGCATGCCCTTGTCCTGCCCTAGCCCGCTGAGGGAGTCCTGGATTAAGGGGTCATCGGGCGTCCGGCCTGTGTGACATGGGTCGGACTAATGGGCTATGAGATACAAGACAGAAGACTCTCTTCTGTGTTCGGATGGGACTCTCCTTGACGTGGATGGCAAGCCTGGCGTTCGGATATGAAGATTCATTTCTCTGTAACCGAGTTTGTACAACCCTAGTCCCCTCCGGTGTCTATATAAACCGTAGGGTTTAGTCCGTAGAGGGAATCATAATCTGACAAGCTAGACTTCTAGGGTTTTAGCCATTATGATCTCGTGGTAGATCAACTCTTGTAATCCTCATACTCATCAATAACAATCAAGCAGGACGCAGGGTATTACCTCCATCGAGAGGGCCCGAACCTGGGTAAAACTCCATGTCCCATGTCTCCTATTACCATCAACCTTAGACACACAGTTCGGGACCCCTACCCGAAATCCGCCGGTTTTGACACCGACACCCGCCCGTCACGGACACAGACCCTCCCTTCTCTTCCTCTACCTCCCTTCGCCCCCCGACATTGTCGCCGCCACCACCCTCCTCGGTCGTGTCGTCTTCCACAAGGGTCGTTCCAACCACCACCACGCCATGCCATAGTTGTCTCCGCACCGGCGTTCCAGAAAGCATTTTGTCAGCGTTCTCCTTGTTACCGGTGGGAGAGAAACTACGGCCGCTCGCATTGCCCGTCGTCCCCAACCTCTTCCGGTCGGCCATTCGTTGCCACAGGGAACCCACCAGCACCACCGACCCCAAAACCTTGCTTTGCTTCCTGCGAGGGGAGCGGGACGTGCACTATCCAGTTGCGCCTCCAGCACGACCGCAAGGTGTTCGACGGTTTGCTCACAAGGTACAATGGATAGCAGTGATGAGTTTTTGCTTATCGGATGATTCATCCTCCGATAATGAAGAGTTGGTGGCTGCGTGGGCCGTACATGAACACATTAGTAGGAAGCGGCCTCGGTTCAGGGGGATCAATCCCCGGCCATGCTCCGCAATAGGAAGAAAGGCCATACCCTTCTCTATGTTGTAATAAGACTATTCGTGCAAACAATTTTCAACTGGATTATAATAAGACTATTTGATATTATTTTTAATTCGATTCGGTTGTAATAAGACTATTTCGGACGTGCAACTATTGCCATGTTTAATTTTGAATATTTGTTTATATTCTCGAACGGACGAGATGCGACCGAAATGCGATCGTGCGTTGGGCGCACAGTCGGCGCATCCACAAATCCGGGCAGACACGACCCCATTGTCATCCCCAAACGAACGGAAAACGGACGTCCATTTGGTGTCATGCGTTGGAGTTGCCCTCGGGCTCAATGAAGAGTATAAACAACCTAAAAGCCAACATCTACAATTTGTTTGGTTGCATGTATCTTGATTACTTGCATTAGGGGGTGGCTTTATGCGCGTTGTTTGGTTGCCTGCATTGTTTCAACTCACACATAAGCATGTTGTTTGGTTGCATACAGGATGCTGAAAGTGTGTTATATCGACTAGAGGGGGGTGAATAGGCGATTTTTATGAAATTCTTCACTGAGGAATTTACCGATGAGGAAATTCCTTAGCGAAGAACTACTAGCAACGGAATAAGTACTCAAAGGTAAACATAACAGAATACAAGCATAGTCATCATGATAAAATGAAGACAGACATAGAGTACAGGAAGCGTAATCACATGATAACACAGGATGAAGACAAACAGACTGAAAAAATTAAACTGAGAAAATTGAGAAAGTCTTCAGTCAAAGTCTTCAAACACAGATATGAACAAACATATAACACAGTTATGAGGAAATGAAAGAGTTGAGAAAATAGAACCAGTAAGCTCGGTGAAGACAATGATTTGGTAGACCAGTTCCAACTGCTGTCTCAGTTGTACGTCTGGTTGGAGCGGCTGAGTATTTAAACTCGAGGACACACAGTCCCGGACACCCAGTCAAGGACACTTAGTCCAAGACATCCAGTCCTCACTGTATTCTCCTTGAACTAAGGTCACACAGACCTCGTCCAATCACTCGTGGTAAGTCTTCAAGCGACTTCCAAACCTTCACAAACTTGGTCACCCGGTAATCCACAATTCCTCTTGGATGCTCTAGACCATGACGCCTAGCCGTCTGGAAGAAGCACAGTCTTCAAAGGTAACAAGCGTCGGATCCACTCAGGATCAATCTCTTCAGTGATGCTCAATCACTTGGGGTTTGTAGGTGTTTGGGTTTTGGGTTTTTGGTTTTTCCTCACTTGATGATTTTCGCTCAAAGTCCTCGGAGGATGGGTTGCTCTCAAATGACAAGTGTCGGTTTCTCTCGGAGCAGCCTTTCCCAGCTAGTGGTTGTAGGGGCGGCTATTTATAGCCTAGGGAGCAACCCGGCATGATAAGACATAAATGCCCTTCAATGATATGACGTTTAGGTGGATAGATATTTTGGAACAGCTGGCGCATAGCACAGCAACGGGCGGAATTTTGAGTACCAAAATCCTCAGGGCTATCATGTTCCTCGCTGTGTAGGCAATCCGCACTGGCGAATTCCTAACTCCTCAGTCAGGACAAATTCCTCAGAGACCAGAAGAACTTCGTCTCTGTCACTGAAGAAATTGACTGAACTGTATGAGATTTCCAATGGCTTCACTCAAAGGGATTGGTAGGTTTAGGATTTTGAGTTGAGCATCACATGGAAATTTTTCCTTAGTATTTCCTCGACCCCCTTTAACAGTACGGTGTTTCCTATGACTCAAGAAAGAGAAAAACAAAACTATGAAAACAAAAGTCTTCAAGCTTCATATTCCTCGCATGAATATCAAGTCTTCACGGACACACCAATTTCTTCACTTTTAAAGTCTTCATGAAAGTCTTCAGAAATACCAAAATCTTCAGTCGAAGATATTCATTTTTAGGGGTCGACTTTTCCTGTAAATATCAAACTCCTCATAGACTTATAGACCTGTGTACACTTACACACGCATTAGTCCCTTAACCTATAAGTCTTCAATACACCAAAATCACTAAGGGGCACTAGATGCACTTACAGGTGCGAGGTGTGATAATCTTGCACCCTATGTGGTGAGGTTATCTTACACACGATCATAACTACCACACCAACACCACAACACTACAATGGCGACGAACTCACGATGATGATCAAAGTCTTCACCCCAAATTGTGGTGCCGCCTTGCCAACTTCAACCTTGCATGCCTGCTTTCGCACAAATTTGGCGTAAGCATCTTCTGTCGCCTGCCTAGTCTTAAACCCTTTGTGGCTGTTGTCGTTGTACCCTGAAACTTGTTGGTTGCGAGCTTCCCATGAACTGTAAACCCCTAGTGCTCTCCCAACGAACACCGCGTACCGCTTGTTCTAGCAGTGCATAAAGAGCAACAGCTGAAGTAGCAAGCAATAGAGCAATCAAGCAGCAAGTAAGCAATCAAGCAGCAAGTAAGCAATCAAGCAGAAAGCAGTGGAGCAATCAAGCAGCAAGTAAGCAATCAAGCAGAAAGCAGTGGAGCAATCAAGCAGCAAGTAAGCAATCAAGCAGAAAGCAATGGAGCAATCAAGCAGCAAGCAATAGAGAACTACTAAGCATGCATGATCATATGGCATAACAATTTCAATCTAGCACTATTACAGTGTCATCCTTATACGTCTCCAACGTATTTATAATTTTTTATTGTTCCATGATGTTATATTATCATTCTTGGATGTTCTACAATCATTTTATAGCAACTTTATATCATTTTTTGGGACTAACCTATTGACATAGTGCCCAATGCCAGTTGCTATTTTTTGCTTGTCTTTTTACTTCACGGAAAATCAATACCAAACAGAGTCCAAACACGGCAAAACTTTTTGTAGAATTTTTCTAGGCCAGAAGACACACGATGGGCCAAATAAGTACCAGAGAGGTGCCCCGAGGGGGCACACCTGGGGGCCCTGGAGTGCCCTGGTGGGTTGTGCCCACCTCGGTGGCCTCCCGCACCACCTCTTTGCTCTATAAATACCCTAATATTTCAGAAACCCTAGGGCAGTCAACAAAAAACAATTCTAGCCGCCGTAAATTCCAGAAACCACAGATCCAATCTAGACACCATCACCGAGGGTGTCGTGGATTTGTCATGACAGATGTCCTTAGTGTGAGGACTTAGTCGTGAGGCCAACACAACTATGTGGTAGCTTTAGAGGGGTTGAGCGGGACGAGAGACGCGAGGTTTTACCCAGGTTCGGCCCCTCACGGCAGAGGTAAAAGCCTACATCCTACTTCATTGATATTGATGATGATGATCACAATTACAAGGGTGCTCTATCTTGAGAGCTATTGACTTGTTTGTCTAAATCTAACTTGTGAAACTTGTCCCTCTTGGGGTGCCCTGGCCCTCCTTATATAAGTTGGAGGGGCGGGTTACATGACTAGTCCTAGTAGGATTAGGACTACTCTATTACAAGAGGAGTCCAAGTCTTGCTTCCTTTGTAGGAGAGTATTCCTTATGCCTTTCATCTTAAGCCGACCTACCATGACGTAAGCCAGCCTTCTGGGCCTTGAGCCTTCTGGGCCTCCGGGTCTTGTCGGTCCTCTAACTCGCCTATCGGGTCACAAATGCGTCACCTGGTTCGGCCGGGTCATCAGTGAGTGGAGAGATCCGAGCGGGTCACTCAGTGAGTCGCCAAGTCAGGGCGGGTCACTAGTGAGTTGCCAAGTGCGGCCGGATCATACATCCGGCCGGGTCATACCGCGGGGTATATCCCCGACATTAGCCCCCAGTTTAGCTTGGATTTATCCATGGTAAACTTATCCTGCAAAACAAACACAAGAACAAATTTGACAGGTTGTGCTCCGGGTTAACAGTTCTTGAAAGCCGATACCTGATCACCCTTAAGTCCTTGTTATTTCCTCCTTCTGGAAAGTCCGGGTCAATAGACCAGCTTCATAATCAATTTGCTGACATTGGTTTCTCACAGAAATATTGTGAAGAATAATTTACTTGATTCAGCTCCCAATGCTTAAAACTATTGGTCTTGAAATACTTATCTGATTTTCAGCCGGCTTGAAGATGTAGATCTTGCCAATGTATGATTACCAAAATTGCCGGGTTATAAACAGATGATGCCGAGTCATAATTGTTGCCGACGCCGGGTCATAATTATTGGTGACACCGAGTCATGATTGTTGCAAACACCGGGTCAATATGGTTTGCTAAAAACTAAGAATGTGAAGATATTTTCCCTTATATCCATATTACTTGTAGCCCCCAAGTCTTGAGCAGAGCAAAGTGATGACTTAAGACTTGCTTCAATATAAATACTACCACTTGAAGAAATCCAGGCTGTTCATCTCAGTCACCAGTCAAAACTGAATATTCCATATATGTAGCCCCCAAGTGCCGGGTTGTCATGCTTGCAGCAACCTGGGACTTGTAATTGCCTTATGCTCATAAAAATTTCAACCAGTGTAGATCCCAAGGACCGGGTCATTATGCAATAATGAGTAGGGACTTTGTAGATATGATCATGTAAACTTGAACAGCAATGTGTAGCCCCCAAGGACCGGCTTAGTAAGATAATACTGAGCTAGAACTTCATTGAAAATAACATTATATGATGTAACTTCCACCATGGGGCTTGAACCCACGTCCACAAGGTTAAGAGCCTTGTGCTCTACCAACTGAGCAATGGATCCTTCAATATAATGGATTAAAACTTGTGTACCTTGAATTTTTGACAGAAGCAATTGGCAGCCCCCAAGGGCCGGCTCATTACAATGTGATGAGTCGGGTCTTCAATAAGGCGAGTTAAGAATGACTTTGCATTAGCCCCCAAGTGCCATGGTGCATGCTGGCAGTGACATGGGACTTATGTTTTTGATGTAATCTCAATCTGAATAATGTAGCCCCCAAGTGTCGGGTCATAAGCCTGCATCGACTCGAGACTATTCCTTTCATTGTAGAATAAATCATATCCATTGATAAATAATAGCCATTGCGCTGAAGCGACTTTGAAAACCTTAATCATAATACTGGTTATTGATAACCATAATAAAAATCTAGCCATGTTGGCTATTAAAGATTTGAATAATATAACCCATTTTGAAAACCGGTCCTGCAATATAAACCAGTATATCCATGCATATATGATGCATGCTATGCTGATGCAATGATAATGCAATGTATGATGATGATGTATGATGATGCAATGTGTGACGCCCCCGATTTGACCGTACACTAATCATGCACGCAAATGTGTACGATCAAGATCAAGGACTCACGGGAAGATATCACAACACAACTCTACAAATAAAATAAGTCATACAAGCATCATATTACAAGCCAGGGGCCTCGAGGACTCGAATACAAGAGCTCGATCATAGACGAGTCAGCGGAAGCAACAAAATCTGAGTACAGACATAAGTTAAACAAGTTGCCATAAGATGGCTAGCACAAACTGGGATACAGATCGAAAGAGGCGCGGGCCTCCTGCCTGGGATCCTCCTAACTACTCCTGGTCGTCGTCAGCGGGCAGCACGTAGTAGTAGGCACCTCCGGTGTAGTAGGAGTCGTCGTCGACGGGGCTGTCTGGCTCCTGGGCTCCAACATCTGGTTGCGACAACCAGGTAGAAGGGATAGAGGGAAAAGAAGGAGAAAGCAACCGTGAGTACTCATCCAAAGTACTCGCAAGCAAGGAGCTATACAACATATGTATGCATGGGTATCAAATGGAATAAGGGTATCATATGTGGACTGAACTGCAGAAAGCCGGAATAAGGGGGGATAGCTAGTCCTTTCGAAGACTACGCTTCTGGCAGCCTCCGTCTTGCAGCATGTAGAAGAGAGTAGACTGAAGTCCTCCAAGTAGCACCGCATAGCATAACCCTAACCGATGATCCTCCCCTCGTCGCCCTGTGAGAGAGCGATCACCGGTTGTATCTGGCACTTGGAAGGGTGTGTTTTATTAAGTATCCGGTTCTAGTTGTCATAAGGTCAAGGTACAACTCCAAGTCGTCCTGTTACCGAAGATCACGGCTATTCAAATAGATTAACTTCCCTGCAGGGGTGCACCACATAACCCAACACGCTCGATCCCATTTGGCCGGACACACTTTCCTAGGTCATGCCTGGCCTAGGAAGATCAACATGTCGCAGCCCCACCTAGACCAACAGAGAGGTCAGCACGCCGGTCTAAACCTAAGCGCCCAGGGGTCTGGGCCCATCGCCCTTAGCACACCTGCACGTTGCGTGGGTGGCCGGAAGCAGACCTAGCCTAGTAGGCGTTCCAGTCCAATCCAGCGCGCACCGCTCCGTTGCTGACGTCACGAAGGCTTCGGCTGATACCACGACGTCGAGTGCCCATAACTGTCCCCGTGTAGATGGTTAGTGCGTATAGGCCAGTAGCCAGACTCAGATCAAATACCAAGATCTCGTTAAACATGTTAAGTATCTGCGAACGCCGACCAGGGCCAGGCCCACCTCTCTCCTAGGTGGTCTCAACCTGCCCTGTCGCTCCGCCCCAAAGTAACAGTCGGGGGCCGTCGGGAACCCAGGCCCACCTCTACCGGGATGGAGCCACCTGCCCCTTCAGCCCCCATCTCCGAACAGTATCACAGGTAAGGTAACTGTGTAAAGTATATTGTATATGCCCGTGGTCACCTCCCGAAGTGATCACGGCCCAGTAGTATAGCATGGCAGACGGACAAGAGTGTAGGGCCACTGATGGAACACTAGCATCCTATACTAAGCAGTAGGATAGCAGGTAAAAGTAACAATAGTAGTAGCAAGGACAGGCTATGCATCAGAATAGGATTAACGGAAAGCAGTAACATGCTACACTACTCTAATGCAAGCAGTAGAGAAAAGAGTAGGCGATATCTGGTGATCAAAGGGGGGGCTTGCCTGGTTGCTCTGGCAAGAGAGAGGGGTCGTCAACACCGTAGTCGTACTGGGTAGCAGCGCGTCGGTCTCGGTGTCTAGCGAGAGAAGAGGGGGAAGAAACAATAAATATAATGCAAACAAATGCATGATGATGCATGACATGACAAAGCGTGATGCTAGGTGTGCCCTAACGCGGTACGAGGTGGTACCGATGAAGGGGGAAAACATCCGGGAACGTATTCCCGGTGTTTCGCGTTCTCGGACAAATGAAACGGAGGGGGAAAGTTGCGTGTTCGCTATGCTAGGGATGCGTGGCGGATAAACGGGCTGCGTATTCAAATTCGTCTCGTCGTTCTGAGCAACTTTCATGTATAAAGTATTTTCATCCGAATTACGGATTAAAAGATATGATTTTCTAAAGATTTAAATCATTTTTTGATTTTAATTATTTATTTAAAATTAAAGGTGAAATTGCTAAGTGTACCCACAGCTTGTACACAACAATGTACTAAAGGGGCTGACAGGTGGGGCCCAGTTGACTTCCCAGTCAACAGTCAACTGGGACCGTTGACTGGTCAAAGGGGTCTAGTGGGACCCTCCTGTCAATGACTAGGCTAGTCCAGTCAGCAATTTGACTTGGTCAAACTGGACAGCAGGCCCACCTGTCATTGGCTATACTGTTAATTAACAGTAGTTAATTAGGTTAAGTAGTTAATTAGGTTAATCAAATTAGGATTAATTAAGTTAATTAATTTAATTAACCAATTAATTAATTAGTATATTTTTATTTCCTTTTAATCTTTTTTTATAAACGTTCCAGGGGCTAGGCCCCACATGTCATTGGGTCAGGGGGCCTTAGCGGGCACCGGGCGGTGGATGCGGCGCGTGGGCGCCCGCCACGGCGCTCACCCAGGGGCGCGTGGGGCGGGGTGCATCTGGCTGCGACCAGCGGGCGCGGGGAGCCGGCCGGCCCGAGTTGCGCCCAGCGGTGGGCGGTGGGAGAGCGGGGCGTGCAGGGCAAGGGGACGGCGCAAGGGTCAGCGCGACAAGGCGAGCAGGGGGGAGCGAAGGCAGCAGGACGGTGCGAGGCGGCGGCCGAAGCAAGAACTCGAGGGGGCCGGTGCGAGGAGCACGCACGCAAAGCACCGAAGGGCTAGGCAGCTCCCACGCGATGCCAGAAGCACCGTGGTGTGCTTGCCTGAGACAGAGAAGCACTACAACAGCGGCAACAAGCACGGCGGCGGGTCTGCCAGGGAGGAAGAGGGGAAGGGAAGGGGGCTCACATAGCCCTGTAGTTGAGCAAGGCATGCTCGAGGAGGAGGACGAGGAAGGGGCGGCGTCCGGGTTGCCGGCGACGAGTGCGGCAGGGCGACGGGGTCGAGGGCGCGGCGCAGGAACGACGGCCTCGGCACGGGGCGAGGAGGAGGATGGGGACGAGCGACGTAGATGACGGCGGGTGGCGGGGTGGCTCCGGCGGGGGTGGACCGGCGTCGGCGCAGGGCTTCGGGGGCGTCGATTGCCCCCGACCGGATCCACACTAGAGGGAGGTTGAGGAGGCGGGCGACGGCGGAGAACGGGAGAGGGTGGGTGTCTCGGTCAGGAGGAGTGGGGGGGGGGTCGTGCGGGAGGAGTGGGGGGTTCGTGCGGGGCAACGGGGATGATCCCGATCCAGATCTGGATCGATGGGGGAAGTGGGGGGGGTTGCCCTAGGGTTCGATCGGGGTGGGGGATATGGAGGAGGGGAGTGGGGCGCCGGCTGGGCCGGCCTGGCGGCCCGATGGCCTACTGGGCCATGGTCCAGCGGGGGGGGATCTTCTATTTCTTTTTTTGTTTAACTGTTTATAACATTTTTCTTTTACGGTTTTAATTCATACTATTTTTGTTTTATGAAATATAATTCTAGCACCTAAATTAGTGGTAGTAATTATATTACTGCCACAATTATCCTTTTATTTATTAAAAGTAGTTTTCAATAATTTAATAATTTAAGTGACGATTAAATAAATAATTTAGCTATTGTTTCTATCATTTAGTGCATCTAAGCATTTTATAAAATTTTGGGTTCACCACCCTGATCATATATGATTTATTTGCTACACTTTGAACATTTTAGATTTGACTTTAGAAAACTTTTATCGTTTAACTTTATTTTAAGTTAGAATTTGAAAGGGACGTGATACACCGCAAGATTAAAAATAGTAACCATGGTGACGTGGCATCATTATCGTGAGATTACTGTAGCCTAATTATCCGGGCGTCACACAATGTATGTGTATGATAACAGAATACTTTAATGAAACTAGCATGATAGCCATTGGAGTATCCTCGCTTTCTGTAAGTCGGCTCTCACATGACCCAATCGATGTTTGAACCTGGATAAGTCCAGATATGACTTATCGAGAGTACACGAGGTCGGAGTAGCATCAAGCAAACAGGCAGGTTTAACCAAGTTTCAATGAAGGCGGCTTAGTAGCATGGGTTCATCCTCGCTATCTGTAAGCTGTGCCCTCACATGGCAATCCAGCGTTTTAACTTAACAAGTTCAGATAGAACTGTTAAGAGTTCGGTGGGTCAATCAGGATTACCTGATGGAGAAGCAGCTGACCTATAGGCAGGATGACCCGAAAGGGTTACGTCCTCTTTGGTGAATACACCTATGTTTGGACAAGATAACCCCATCAAGAGGGTAGTAACGCTATGTTCTCTTTGGTGAATACACCTATGTTTGAACAGGAAGCCCCCAAGTGACATATTCGGTCAAGAGTGTAGTAACGCTATGTTCTCTTTGGTGAATACACCTACTTTTGAATAGGAAGCCCCCAAGTGACTTGTAAGTGCGGCGTATGAGCCGATCAAGAGGGGTATTCACAGCTATGCTCAATGAGCAGGAAGCCCCCAAGTGACCATAATAAGATAAGTCCATAAGTCAGGATACCCATGTTTGAACCACGCATCATAGCTGCAAGTTCTCTTTCACAACCTTTAATTTTTTTTCTGAGAACTCGAACTTTGCAAGAGATAAATTATTTTGAGCCAGAAATTTAAACCGGATATTGAGAGCTTCAGCGCGTTGTGGGAGACAGATTTCCCTTGAGCCGGATTTTGAACCAGAATCCTTCTTTTTAAGGCGGAAATTTTCTGACGGTCTTTTAAATTTTCACCAATAGGGCAGTGGCCTCCGGGGCCAGGTTATTTTTCCCTTCAATGACCCAGAGTTCTTGAATTCACTGAAAACCGACAACATTTGCTGAGTCATGTCATCGTAGCCCCCGAATGTTAAGACGACTGAAGGAGTTGTCTTGAGATTCTCCATATTTGACCGTGATATAAACCGGTATGAGTCATTCAATAGCTCAGTGATATAATAGTCCTTTTGCAGTAAACAACTTGTCCTGCATTAGAGAGCTTGCAATCGAGAGTAATTGCTCTTTTAAAGAAAGTAATATGTAGTATAAAAACATACTGGATGGATTTCACCTGATATGTCAGGCTAGAAATTATCCACCACGGAATTGATGATCACCACGGTGAAGTTGAAATCAATCACGGCCAAGTCGGCTATGGGAACAGACAGATGAGTCGGCCGCGGCGTTGTAAGTCGGCGCAGACGGGCGAGTCAATCATCGGAGCGGTAAGCCGCGCGGACGATGAGTCAATCTCGGGCATGGTCCCAATGAGTTGATGTAGATCGAGTTGCACGGGTGGCAGCTTGCGCACACCCGTTGAACAGCAAGCGGGGGCGGATGCCGGTGCATGATGATGCTAACGCACACTTCATCGGCACAGTATGGCACCACCTTTATAATGAATCATTATCCTGCACATAAAAATACACAGACCAGAGTATTGTTCTAGGAAATAATAAATATGTGCAAATAAAATAGATCAGATGGATATCACCTGATTTAATCGTATGACAGATGATCTTTGCGCGTCCATAGTTTAACTGGGATACGGAGTCCCAGCGGCAACGTGAACGAGCTAATCTGTGGATCTAGCATTCCGTCTGGTCTAATATCTGATGAGTCAGTAGTATTGATTTCTCCACCACGTGATCTCTCATGAGTTTGAGAAAATCAACTTGATCTTGAGAGGCGTGCACATACTACTAGTAGTAGATGATCACGGGTGCTAAACTGTTGCCAATAATCATCGATGTATCATGTCATGAGCTTTGTTCCTTCCTGACGAACAAGCTGTTTGCTTCTTTCTTTTACTGTTCAATCCCGATAATGATCGACATATCATTTCTTTTGCAGTCAGTTGAGCAGGTCGGCCGCATCCTCTTCTCAGCCATAGTACAGAACCGCAAAGAAGCTTGCTCGAAGCGGAGCAAGTCATGCTAAGCCACGGTGACGCACGCGTTGGGTAGTGGGCGGCGGCTCGGTGCTTGGCCATGGAGGCGAAGAAGCGCCGGCGACTTAGCACAGGGGTGTGAGGCCAGGTAGGGGATGTAGCACCAGCCGTGGGTGCAAAGGCGCCTCGAAGACTCGCCCAAAGATGGGCGATAGAGGCCGGCAGAACCATAACATCAATGGAAGCCAGCGGCTGAATGAGGCAGTGGCGGCTCTCGACGGGAGGCTCCGTGCGAAACAATGACCGGCGACTCAAGGCAGCCGGGGCCGGCCCGTGGAGGCGCCGGCAAGGCGGTTCGCGGAGGCGTAGCGACCCCTGGCAGCGACGGGTCAGCCGAAGTGAAAACGGGTGAGGGCGAGGTGGAAACAGCGGCTTACGGTCGGCGATGAAGGCGGCTCGCTCCGGAAACGAGGCGAGGACGGGGCGGCCTTCTGGGTCTTGAGCCTTCTGGGCCTCGGGGTCTTGTCGGTCCTCTAACCCGCCTGCCGGGTCACCAATGCGTCACCTGGTTCTGCCGGGTCATCAGTGAGTGCAGAGATCTGGGCGGGTCACTTAGTGAGTCGCCAAGTCAGGGCGAGTCACTAGTGAGTCGCCAAGTCCGACCAGGTCATACATCCGGCCGGGTCATACCGCGGGGTATATCCCCGACAGAGGGGTTCATCATCCTCATTGGTACCTCTCCGATGATGCGTGAGTAGTTCATTGTAGACCTACGGGTCTATAGTTAGTTGCTAGATGGCTTCCTCTCTCTCTCTCTCTCTCTATTTTCAATACAATGGTCTCTTGAAGATATATTTGATGTAACTCTTTTTGCGGTGTGTTTGTTGGGATCCGATGAACTTTGAGTTTATGATCAGATCTATGTTTTTATCCATGAAAGTTATTTGAGTCTTTGGTCTCTTATATGCGTGATTACTTATAGCCTCGTATTTCTTCTTCAAATATTTGGTTTTGTTAGGCCGACTAGATTAATTTTTCTTGCCATGGGAAGAGGTGCTTTGTGATGGGTTCGATCTTACAGTGCTCGATCCCAGTGACAGAAGAGGAAACGACACATATGTATCGTTGCTATTAAGGATAACAAGATGGGGGCCATTCTTATATGAGTAGATCTTGTCTACATCATGTCATCGTTCTTATTGCATTACTCCGTTTCTCCATGAACTTAATACACTAGATGCATGCTGGATAACGGTCGATGTGTGGAGTAATAGTAGTAGATGCAGGCAGGAGTCGGTCTACTAATCTTGGACGTGATGCCTGATCATTACCTGGATATCATCATGAACTCATGATTATTCGAAGTTCTCACTACTAGGGAAAACCCTAGTAGTAGCGTTGGTTTTATAGCTACTAGTACCAGTAAGGCGCTACAGCTAACTGATAGCAGTAGCACTTGGCAGGAAAAAGCACTACTGATAATAGTAAGTAGCAGTAGCGTTTCTTTTGGAAAGCGCTGCTGCTAAATTTTCCTGTATTTTTTAAAATGCATCTTATTGTCGCTGTATTTGTATAGGTTTTATATACAATACTTTCATCATATGATTTTATGACCATGATTAGTTATTATATATAACAGTGGGTGAAATGAACGTGGATTAGATTCAAGTGGAGGCAACATGTGTATCATAATAATAAACAACTCATCATGTTCATATATAATAACTCATCATGCTCATATAACAACTTAGCATCATGCATCATCATAATAATAAATAACTCATCATTGGTATCATAATAACAAGTCCTACTCATCATCATCATCATACAACTTCTACTCATTATCATAATAACAAGTCATACGCATCAACATCATAGTCATCTAACCAACCCTACTTAATTGTTCTTAGCACATGATCATGAGTATTAGCTAGGACCTAACTACCCTCTCTAAGGTAAAATAGCATAAAACAAGATAGGCCCTGACTCTCCATTATGGAGAATGGAGATTATCATGTCTCCAATTCTTGCGCTTCGCACAATGTTGCTTCCAAGTAGCTCCCTATGATTGTCCATACATTTTTCCAATCTTTGATTGTCATGTCTTCATCGGTTGTAGAAATCCAGTATGAACAATAGTGAAGCCTAGGATGACCTGCCGTAAGCTCATAACATCAAGGCGACCTTTCGGAAACATTAGATGAGGCACACAATCCTTCGGGATTTTCTGTTGAAAAAATAATAATAACATCATAGTTAGCAATGTAGGTGTGTAAGTGCATCTAGTGCCACCCTTAGTTGGTTTTGGAGTATTGACGACAAACTTGGTTGAAGGACTAATGTGTTTGTGAGAATTGCAGGATAACATAGGTAGTAGTCCCATATTGATTCGGTTTACCTACCAGAGATGACCCCTAAAAATGTGTGAAGACAATGGTGGTCTGTGAAGATATTCATAGTGAAGATTATGACATGAGAAGACATTCACATGAAGACTATGGAGTGCGAAGACATAGTTGTTTCGTAGTTTCCATTTCTTCTTTGTTGGGTCATAGGAACCATTATACTGTTAAGTGGGGTCCAAGTGAACAAAGTCAGAGTGACTGATGTGATGCTTAATCAAATCCTATGTCTTCGAGCAAAGACAATGAGAGCAAATCTTATCCAGAGTTGGATGAGTCAGCTTTACTTGTAGCCCAAGTCAAGCTGTCGCGTGTGTTTGAAATCTGACCATTGGACACGTGTAAGTTCCTTAGTGACCTAGGGTCATTTCGGACAAATCAGGTCGGGTTGCCTCCTGGCTATAAATAGCCCGCCCCCTACACATTAAATCGGTGGCTGCTCAGAGTTAGTGCACGGCTTTGGTCATTTGAGAGCAACCCACCTCTGAAGCCTTCGAGAGAGAGATCCTTGCAAGGACAAAGCCCAAAACACCCAGAGCCAAAAGAGTGTTAGGCATCACTGAAGTCTTTCTGTCCGCATGACCTGAAGACTTGTTACACTTGAGGACTGTGAATCCTCCAGCTGGTTAGGCATCGCGTTCTGAGCATCCAAGAGTGATTGGGCGAGGACTGGGTGTCCTTAGCTCAAGGGGAATAAGGTGAAGACGCGGTCTTCTGAGTTGAATCTCAACCTCCCTAACCAGATGTATAGTTGTCCCAGCAACTGGAACTGGTCTACCAAATCCTTATCTTCACCAAGCAACTGGTTCTATCCTTCACTTTTCTTTACTTTACAGTTTGTCTTCATGAAGTCATTGTTTGCCTATATGATTTGATTGACTTCACTGAGTGAAGACTGTTTACTGTTTACTATTTAGCATCATACTATCTTCCATCCTGATCCATACTACCTAGCTGCTGGTAGTCTTCGTACTTTCACTTCATTTCTTACTTGACTATGGCCTGTCTAGCACTAGTACGCGTTGGTCCTAAACAAACGGTTTTTAACCCCTTTCCGTGACGGCATTAGGAACCGTCGCCAAGTGAGTGTGGGCGATAGGGGGGTCCTTCCCACACGACCCAGAAACCGTTGGGGATATGCCCTCCTGGCACATACGCTCAGCAAAATGAGGTCATGTGCGACCGGCGAGCGCTCAAATACAGAAATACGTATAGTAGTGCTAAAAATACAATTATACGGCGAAATTGTTTTCAGTCGCAAGTACATCCCACACAGTCAGTCCCCGCTAAACGTTTCCGTTCGTATATACATCCCACACAGTCGCTACAAGGAAAATGTTTGCGCAAGGTGGCGTAACGCAAATAGTTTTAAAAAGAATGTCGTGTGTGATTGTTCATTGATCCAACACGATTTATTCCTAGAAACTGTGTGCGTTGCCTGAGGTCATCGCCCACAGTGTTTTCTCATTAACCGTTTGCAATAGGAAAACCCAATTAGCAAGCTAATTGGCCAATTAGCGGGCTAATTTCCCTATTATTAATAATCCATTTACTAATCTAATTGACATTCATATTAAGCACATAATATATTCCATTTCCATATTAAGGAAGCAGGATTTCATAATTGAAATACATTGGAGTACAACATGATATAGCTTCAGCACTCAGCTACCCCATTACACAACCGCACCAGCAGCAAGTTTCACATGCAACATCTAGAACCTTTTGAAATTAGCATCATAGATGGTACATAGAGAGATGCATCTCATTTGGAAAACTGCTGAAGCGAAAGGCGAATATTGAGCCTTCATTCACGTTGAAGGTCTTTGCAACTTTAGGCCAGTGCCTGTGGATGATTGACCATCCATCCTTCGACCTCTTTAGGAACACTTCAATATTGAACCATGGGTGTTGTATAAAAACTTTCCTCGCCTCCTGACCACAGAGGTGGTTTGAGAGGTAATCATCAGTGAACACTGAAAACAAGGATGTGCATAAATATCTTCTCTATACTAGAAACGGGGCAAAGGAATAAAAAAGGCAAGGTATAATAGTTAGTACCATCTTGTAAACCTCAGTGCTTCCCATTGTTTCCCTGCAACACATATAAGGTAGTTAGTCATCAGGTTAAGTAAGGGTTCACATGCTATCAGTAAAATATGTTGATGAAAAATAGGCACATTGCAGATTCATCAGATTAATTCAAGCCACATGGAAAACCCATTTATGCAAACCAAGCATGATTAAGAACTAGGAAATATAGCACTTGTATATGTTTCTCATGTATTAAGTGCAGCCAAATTCGATTTATTCCTCACATGGTGTACAATAACAGAATGTAGCCACAACAATTGAACATCGCATTGCAGAATTGAACCAAGCAGTTAACTGAACACCACAACAAATGAACCAAATGTTAACTGAGCACCACATTGCACAATATAACATACTCCTAATAGAAGATCAAACAGTTAACCAAACCAAGCATGCTTAACAACTTGGAAATATAGCAATTGTATTTGTTTCTCATGTGTTTAGTACAACAAAATTCGATTTATTCCTCACATGATATATAATAATAGAATGCAGCCATAGCAATTGAACATCGCATTGTAGAATTGAACCAAGCAGTTAACTAAACACCACAACAAATGAACCAAACGTTAGCTGAGCACCACATTGCATGATATAATGATACTCCTAATAGAAGATCAGACAGTTAACCAAGCCAAGCATGCTTAACAGCTTGAAAATATAGCAATCGTATTTGTTTCTTATGTATTTATTACAACCAAATTCGATTTATTCCTCACATGGTATACAATAACAGAATGTAGCCATAATAATTAAACATCGCATTACAGAATTGAACCAAGCAGTTAACTAAACACCACAATAAGTGAACCAAGCCACAACAAATGAACCAAGTAGTTAACTAAACACCAATTGAAAAATATAACATACTCCTAATAGAAGATCAGACAGTTAACCAAACCAAGCATGCTTAACAACTTGGAAATATTGCACCCTGAAGAATTGAACATCATATTTGTAGAATTGAACCAAGCAGTTAATTCAACACCACATTGCACGACATATAGAACATATACCATATAGCAGAAGATTGCATGGTAAAAGTAGATAGCACAATTCACTAGAATTTGTTAAGGAAAGGCAATAGCTAGCAAACTGAACATGGGTCCTTATAGTGAGCTAATAAGACAAGCTACTCCTCATTGTCGGAGACATCGATGACGATTGGCTCCTTGGACATGGAAGAGGGCGAGGCCTCTACATCGTGGGTGCCCTCGTTGTAGTGGTGAGTTGCCTGAGCCGCTCCGAGCACCAACCTGCTGGCTCTCGAGATGAGGTAAGCACGTGCACGCTGAGAAAACACCTCATAGTCTTCGTCGAAGGCACCAACGGTGGCCTCGAGAAAATGCCACGAACTGTCGTTTAAAGCAGCCAACTGTGTCACGGCGTCGGCGCGCGAGGCGTCAACGGTGGCCTCGATGGCGAAGTGCTCCTCCAAGATCTGGGGGTCGGCATGAATGGCGGCCATCGCGACTTCATCCGCGTGTGCGGCCGCGATTTGCTTCTCCGCTGCCAAATGCTCCTTGAGGTCCTGGCTATACTGCATGCACCATGGCTTAGGCCGGTGCTTATTTGGTGGAGGGGTCGGGGATTTGGGTGGAAGGTATTGCGCTCGCGCCGGCGGTCGGGCATGTGGGATGTGGAAGGAGGAGGAGGATGGGGTCGGGTGTGGATTACCTGCCTGGATAGGGGAGGCCAGGCAGCGTGAAGGAGGGTCGCCGGCGTGGAGGCGGCGACGCTGCAAGCAAGGAGTGAAGGTTTCAACTTGGAAAAGAAGGCGGAAATAGGGGAAATGTGGCTTTTGGTAAGGGGAAGGGGGCGGGGAGGTAGATATTTCCGCGGAAGCCGAAAATTTGGAATCGCTTCAGCCAAAAAACTGGCACGCAAAGTGTCATCAGACATGGTCCCTTATTCAGACATGGTCCAAAGATATTTTGTGCAGCATCTCACACGGTTGGTTATAATAATCTGTGAGGGATCTACTTGATTTTTCGTCTTGATTTGAATTCCATAATGGGGTCACAGCGGCCATGGACGGTGTTTGAATGGCTAGACCTTTTATCTGCAGTGATCATGCAACTATATGTGTGTCATAAAAGAATTGGAATTATGCATGGTTCGTTTGGACATTTTTATGCATTAAGTGAGTTTTCAATGCATTTATGTGCATAATTCAAATTTGAACTACACGCACATGCTCCAGTGCATATAAATTGGTTGAAAAATCAAATCTTTGTCCTTGGGTGCATGCTTAGGTCCCATGCAAGAAATGGGAATGAATTTCAAACACCAGGGCACCATTGATTGCCGGCAAAACATTGAGATGCATGGTTCTTAAATTCTAGTAAATCCAAAACTCGTCTGAAATTCATAAAACTTGGCATGCTATCATGGAGCGGCATCAACATGCCGTGGTAATTTTTTTATCTCATTTGGGGCAGGTGTAACACCCCGGATACAACCTTCCATATTTGTAACTCCGACTCTTGCCTTTTCCGGAGAGGTGTTGTGAGATTCCCTTCGTGGTTGGGTTTTGTCTTTGTTTTGCTTTTGTCCATGTCATGCATTTCATATCATGTCATCATGTGCATCTCATTTGCATACGTGTTCGTCTCATGCATCCGAGCATTTTCCCCGTTGTCCGTTTCTCAATCCGACACTCCTACGTCCTCCGACGCCCTCTTTTGTCTCTTTTCGTGAGCGGGTGTTAAACTTTCTCGGAATGGACCGAGATTTTCCAAGCGGCCTTGGTACACCACCGGTAGACCGCCTGTCAAGTTTTGTGCCATTTGGAGTCCGTTTGATACTCCAACGGTTAACCGAGGAACCGTAAAGGCCTCGTGTGTGTTGTAGCCCAACACACCTCCAAAGTGGCCCAATAACCCATCCAAACCCCCTCCATCCTCTCGGCCGTTCGATCATGATCGCGTGGCCGAAAACTGCACTCCATTTGGACATTCCTCCCTTCCTCTGCCTATATATATGCGTCTCCCTCCAAAATTCGCGTTCTAACCCTAGTCTTCTTCCTCCACCACGCATCCGGACGCGTCCTCCGGGCCGGACATGTCCACCACGCCCCTTCACGTCGCTCCGACCAATGGCGTCGCGCCATGTCACCTCCGCCGCCGCACTCAGCCCACCAGAGCACGCCACGTCGCCTCGCCGGCTCCCCCGCAGCCGCCGGGCCCGCAAGCCCAGATCTGGCCCGCCCGGCCTGATCCGCCGCCGCCGCCCGCCCGCGGGATGCCCGCGCCCGAGCTCGAGGTCGCCAGCGCGCCTCCACTCCGGTGCCGGCTGCCTCCCGCCTCCGCCCCGACCTCGTGCTCCGTGCAGCCGTCGCTCCGCCAGGCGCTCTGCCGGTGCCGCACCACCCGTCCCCGCCTCGCGCCTCGCCGGCGCGCCCCGCTCTTCCCGCCGACGAACCTCACCACCGGCGCCGCCATGCCTCGCCCGAGAGCGCCGCCTCGCCCCGCCGCCGTCCTCCTTCTTCATCTCCGGCTCCAACTCCGGCGAGCCCGGCTCCGCCTTGGAATCCGCGCCCAGATCCAGATCCACATGAGGTTGCCCCGATTTTCACTAAGTTCCGAAAATATTTGCACTATGATGCTCGCTTCATCATGCCATAACTTTGTGCTCGGTGGTCCGTTTTGTGCATATGATATGTCGAAATGTTCATCATGATGTGCTCTTCATTTTTGTTCCATTGTGCCATGCTTGTTTGAGTCCATCTTGATGCCCAAATGGCTGATGCAAGAGTGCTATAAAATGTTAGATGCTGATTCTAATCAGAGTATGAGCATTTGTCATTTTTGCTACAATTATTGTGTGTTGCATATGGGCATGAGCTCTACATGTGTTTTGGTCTATGCCATGCCATCTTTACAGGGTTGTATGCCATGTTTTTTGTGATCAATGTGGTGACTAGTACAAGCATGCAAAGTAGCTCTCGTGATATTGCTGATTTCAGGGACTTCCTGCTGTTATTTTTATGCCATGTATTCATGTTGCTACAGTGAGATCCATGTTTCTTTTGAGTATGTTCAGTAAGGATGATTTTGACATATGGTTATGCTCTATCCATTCATGCCCCTGTTTGCAATTATGGAGTGCCCTAGCATGACTTAATCTTGCTCTACTTTTGCTATAAAATGTTCCTGACAGATTGTTTACATGTTAATCAATTTTGCCATGGTTGTTGTGGTTGATCCAAGCATTCTTTAAACCTGTTCTTGCCATGGTTAGCTTCATGAACATATCTTATTGCTGGTTATATGCTTATCTTGTCATGCAATGCCTTGTGTTGAGTGAATCGAGCTCGCAAAGATGCCTTCATAACTCTGTTTATGCCTTGCCCAGTTTTCTGCTAAGTCTGAATCTGTTAACGAAAGTTGCTATGTTTACATGGGTGCCATCATATCTTCTGATCCTTTTTGGCTTATGATCAGTAAGGGACTTTTGTTCTATGCTTTGAGTATTCATGCCATGCCATGTCTTGCTATGATGTGTTCCTGTAGCATGTTGTGAGCTTGCTCTAAACATGTCTTCCTGATGTTAACTCCCGGCATGTTGTTATTTTCACTAAGTGTGTGATGCTGATATCTTTTGCACTTTTGCCATGCTTTTTTGAACCTCCTATTGTGTGAATTAGCCACAGCTCAGTGTTCATCTTTTGTCAAGCATCTTGAGTAGATCACTGTCATGTGCTTTGTTGTTATGTTGGAGTGTCGTAGCTTAGTTTCTTGTTGCATTCTAGATGGCATCGTGCTGTTAATCGCAGAATTGTGCCATTCTTGTTTTGCTTGCCATTTGCAAACCGTTCATCCTATTCCGGTGATCTTTATATCGATTTGACCAAAATCAACTCATCTTTCTAGCGGCGCACTTGGTTTGCCAAGTTGATGCCTTGTTCAATCTTTCCCTTCCGGAGCACGCATATGCATTGCATACCTCATCCCGCATATCATGCCATGTTTTGCATCATGTTGCTTGCGTATTGCACCGTGATTGATTGTTGGTCCTTTTCTTATGTTCTTGCTTTGGGTAGAGCCGGGAGACGAGTGCGTGATCGAGGAACCCGTTGAGTACGCTTACGAGGATCAAGCTTTCGTCAACTCGGAGAACTTTGCAGGCAAGATGACCATACCCTCGAAATCACTTCTATCTTTGCTTGCTAGTTGCTCGCTCTTTTGCTATGCTGCGATACCTACCACTTGCTATATCATGCCTCCCATATTGCCATGTCAAGCCTCTAACCCACCTTCCTAGCAAACCGTCGTTTGGCTATGTTACCGCTTTGCTCAGCCCCTCTTATAGCGTTGCTAGTTGCAGGTGAAGTTGAAGTTTGTTCCATGTTGGAACATGGATTTGTTGGGATATCATTATTATATCTTGTTTACTTTAATGCACCTATATACTTGGTAAAGGGTGGAAGGCTCGGCCTTATGCCTGGTGTTTTGTTCCACTCTTGCTGCCCTAGTTTTCCGTCATACCGGTGTTATGTTCCTTGATTTTGCGTTCCTTACACGGTTGGGTTATAATGGGAACCCCTTGACAGTTCGCCTTGAATAAAACTCCTTCCAGCAAGGCCAACCTTGGTTTTGACCATTTGCACTAACAACCTATATCACCTTCCCTTGGGTTCTGCAGACTCAAGGGTCATCTTTATTTTAACCCCCCCGGGCCAGTGCTTCTCTAAGTGTTGGTCCGAACTAGAGCCCTTGCAGCGCCACCTCGAGGAAACTTGAGGGTTGGTTTTAGTTGTACGGATTTCTCATCCGGTGTTGCCCTGAGAACGAGATATGTGCAGCTCCTATCAGGATGTCGGTGCATCGGGCGGCTTTGCTGGTCTTGTTTTACCATTGTCGAAATGTCTTGTAACCGGATTCCGAGTCTGATCGGGTCGTCCTGGGAGAAGGAATATCCTTCGTTGACCGTGAGAGCTTGTGATGGCTAAGTTGGGACACCCCTGCAGGGTTTTGAACTTTCAAAAGTCGTGCCTGCGGTTATGGGCAGATGGGAATTTGTTAATGTCCGGTTGTAGAAAACTTGACACTTAACTTAATTAAAATGCATCAACCGCGTGTGTAGCCGTGATGGTCTCTTCTCCGGCGGAGTCCAGGAAGTGAACACGGTTCGTGTTATGCTTGAACGTAAGTAGTTTCAGGATCACTTCTTGATCATTTTAGCTTCTCGACCGTTGCTTTGCTTCTCTTCTCGCTCTCATTTGCGTAAGTTAGCCACCATATATGCTAGTGCTTGCTGCAGCTTCACCTCACTACCCTTTCCTACCTTTAAGATTAAATAGTCTTGATCGCGAGGGTGTGAGATTGCTGAGTCCCCGTGACTCATAGATTACTTCAAAACAGTTGCAGGTGCCGATGATACCAGTGCAGGTGACGCAACCCAGCTCAAGTGGGAGCTCGATGAAGATCTTGTTCGTTGTGTCGTTTCGTTTCCTGTTGATCAGTAGTGGAGCCCAGTTGGGGCGATCGGGGATCTAGCATTTGGGGTTGTCTTTCTTCATTTGGTTCCGTAGTCGGACGTTAATTGTATTCTGGATGATGTAATGCTATATTTATGTATTGTGTGAAGTGGCGATTGTAAGCCAACTCTTTATCCCTCTCTTATTCAGTACATGGGATGTGTAAAGATTACCCCTCTTGCGACATGCCTACTATGAGGTTATGCCTCTAAGTCGTGCTCCGACACGTGGGAGATATAGCTGCATCGTGGGTGTTACAAGTTGGTAATCAGACCCTTCCCTAACTTAGGAGCCCCCTGCTTGATCGAATCGCTGACGTTGTTGAGTCTAGAAAAAATGTTTTGAGTCTTATAGGATTATATATATCGGAGAGTAGGATTCTTTTTATTCCCCAGTCCCTTCGTTGCTCTGGTGAGGCCTCCTGGCGTAGAGTTTTGACTCTTCTCTCCTCAAATTTCACTAAAAAAATTTAGGATCACGCGGGTATCTTGGAATTGTTCCAATGGTTTTGTGATAAGAACATTGTTCTTGGTGCCTCCTGACATTTAGGGGTTGTGGCAGTGTCCCGGGGAGTTGAGCTCCGAGGTGTTGTCGTCACAATTTTATCGTTGCAGTTCTGGAATACCTGAGTTTCGCCGACATCGAAAATCTCCTTTATGCAGTTCTTGGTGAGATAACCTCGATGCCACCCAGTACTGAGGCGGGAGTTTGGGAGTATTGCCATAACTCGTATAACGGATGCTTTTCGAAGGTTGAGGTAAATGATTTTCGAAGGTTTCTTGGTTATGTGTTGAAGGATGGATACAACTGGATGTAGGATTTGCTAGTTTTGGGTGAGATATTATGCTTCCCCTGTATCCCCAACACCTGATTGCATAACTAGAAAGTTTCGGGAGTTTATAAGTGGGAATTCAAGTATCACGTAGGATATCTTTCCAATAGACACATGATACGATATGGGATCTATCATATGTTTGTTTCCAGCTTATTCTGCAAGCCAATCCTTGTTCTGTTTTGAGTTGTGGTATTCGAGTTGCTTCGATGTCAAATGTTGATTCCATGCCTCTTTTTAAGCGGTGTTCTCATATTTCTATGTGAGTACTAATCCTTCATGATAATCGAGATTTTCATGTCAATCCTTTTCAACCGGCGCGCTTCTCATCAAGTGGATCCGATCATTTCAACATTTGCAAGATTCAATCTCAGTTTTTGTCAACGGTGTTTGTTTCATCCGTCTCTAAGTTGCCTTTGTTTTTCCCCCCCCCCCCCCCCTTTTTTTTTAAGGACTCAGATTTCTTAATCAAGTATCCATGTTATTGATGCGAAGTCTCTCCATTCTTTTCCGTCAATGTTCTTACCCGGTGGTTCTTGTGAAGATGCTCTACAAGTTCATCATTCTTCGTTCTCTTTCTTCTCCGGTGAATTCAATTCAAGCTTTGTCGATCATATCTTTTCCTCGTTTCAAATGTTTTCTCATGTAGGTGCACTTCTTAATCATCCACTTCTCGTTATTCAATTGTTCTGGAGTGCTGAAGATATCTCAGAAGACTCACAGTTACATTCTCGATCCATTCAAGTTATTTCGAGGTTGTTATCTCATTCAATCCATTTAATTCAACCTATGCGATCTCTCTTCAAAATCATTCCAAAGGTGTTTCTTTTGAGTGGGCCCTAACCCATAGGTCTTTTCCCAGGATCTTACCTGACTCTTCTAATCTTCCCGGAGTTACTCTCAAATTATTTTCCAAGTTTGACGTAAGAATGAATTATCATCAGTCATATGTATTTCTCCAAGTTCGGTCAAATTCTTTTCATCGTTGGCTCAACCTCTTCGCTTTTGATTCTTCCGGAGTGTATAAATAATTCATGGTGGTGTTTCTCGTTGTAATTCTCAGATTTTGAAGACCGAAGAAGAGTTTTTCCTCCATATCTTTATCCATTCTCTTCAAGATTCATGGTGCTAGCCTTATGCCATCTTCTCATAATTGTTTTCGATTGTGACAATTCTTTTCACCCATCCGGAGCAATTCAAGATTCTTTCCAGTTTGATTATCCGAAGGCCATCATTTCGGGTTTATTCATTCTCAGCTTTCAACTCTCATCCTCCAAATCATACCGGTGCATCATGCAAGTATTATCTAATCAACTCATGATATCTTCATTCTCTTGTATCTAAATTTCTCCAAGTATCTTTGTTCATTTTCAAATTCTTACCGGCGATTCATCCCTTTACTTCGTTCGTTTTCAATCCTACCGGTGGTTCGTTGAAGACCTTCTCAAGTTTAAGCTATACCTCTCTTTAATCCTTTCCACGAGAATAAGTAGTATGCCAAATCCGTTGATTGTCATCAATTTAAATTGGTGAAGGATAAGCATAATGTAATTCTTATTCTTGTTTAATCCAAGTGATTAATTCCTTTATTCAGAAGGTTCATCAAAATTCTTTATTTCATTTGTTCATCTTTCTTTCCCGGAGTTCCAAGTTATCTAAATTATATCATTTCAAAGCTTCTTCTAATCATTGCAAGGCTTCTCCCGGAGTCCTTTTCAACTTTCCCTTTCGTTTGGTCATTCTTTTATTACCGGAGTTCTTCTTGGAGGTTCTACATTGGTGGTTCATCAAGGATTTAATTCCTTCTCGAAGTGTTCATGGAGATTCTTTTCAGAGGAGCTCAAGCATTCTTCATCTTGCATTCCGAAGTAAAATTCCTTCTACCTTATCTTTTCAGGTGGTGTTATGTCATTCTTGACAATTTTCCCTTCGTGTTTCATGATTCGCAAGTTGTTAAGAATGAGATATTTTAAACCCATCATTTAATCTTCATTTAGGAGATGCTTTGCAACCCGTCAACCTCTTCATTGGAGTTATCTTGGGTTATAATTCACCTAAAGCCTTCCCTAAGGAATGTTGCTTATTGTGGTGTCAATCAATGATCCAAGTTTTTTTTCTCCTATCCTCTCGGCGAAAGGAGTTGTCATCTCCTTGTTCAAATCAATCCAATATGTCGTTTCCGTTAGTGGCAGAATTTCACCTCAAGATTTTGAGATGTCTTCCTTAAGCCCACATCAAGCTTACTCTTTTCGTTGTTGGTTTTCCAACAACTCCGTTCGACCCTTCTCCTAAGGATGCCTTTTCAAGCTCATTTGAGGTAGAAGATGTTGTTTTCTACTCCGTTCTTTTAATTCCTTTCTTACATTTGTTCCGGAGGCATTGTGATGTTGCTCTCTTCAACCCATCTTCTTGTTTTGTCAAGATCATGTTCAATTCCTTCCATTTACAATCGGAGTGCTGCCCAAATTATATCAATCTTATTCCTTCTCTATCTAGTTTTAACCGGAGTGTTTTCAATATTTATCTTATCACTAAACCTCTTGGTTCTCGTCGTATCCCATGTTCCTCTTTTCTAACGGAGTGTTTTCAATTTCGATCATCTACGATGTATTCTTTCATTCAAGTTGTTCAACCTTTCAAGGTTCTTTGGTTTCACTCGTTTGTCGAAGAAGCAACTTAGCTTTACCTCTCCTCTTCCTCTTCCTTTTCCCTCCGGTGCCATCCTAGATCTCGGGACAAGATCCTCTCGTAGTGGTGGAGTGTTGTAACACCCCGGATACAACTTTCCATATTTGTAACTCCGACTCTTGCCTTTTCCGGAGAGGTGTTGTGAGATTCCCTTTGTGGTTGGGTTTTGTATTTGTTTTGCTTTTGTCCATGTCATGCATTTCATATCATGTCATCATGTGCATCTCATTTGCATACGTGTTCGTCTCATGCATCCGAGCATTTTCCCCGTTGTCCGTTTCTCAATCCGACACTCCTACGTCCTCCGGCGCCCTCTTTTGTCTCTTTTCGTGAGCGGGTGTTAAACTTTCTCGGAATGGACCGAGATTTTCCAAGTGGCCTTGGTACACCACCGGTAGACCGCCTGTCAAGTTTCGTGCCATTTGGAGTTTGTTTGATACTCCAACGGTTAACCGGGAAACCGTAAAGGCCCCGTGTGTGTTGTAGCCCAACACCCCTCCAAAGTGGCCCAATAACCCGTCCAAACCCCCTCCATCCTCTCGGCCGTTCGATCACGATCGCGTGGCCGAAAACCGCACTCCATTTGGACATTCCTACCTCCCTCTGCCTATATATATGTGTCTCCCTCCGAAATTCACGGTCTAACCCTAGTCTTCTTCCTCCACCGCGCATCCGGACGCGTCCGCGCCGCGCCGAACATGTCCACCGCGCCCCTCCACGTCGCTCTGACCAATGGCGTCGCGCCACGTCACCTCCGCCGCCGCCCTCAGCCTACCGGAGCGTGCCACGTCGCCTCGCCGGCTCCCCCGCAGCCGCCAGGCCCACAAGCCCAGATCTGGCCCGCCCGGCCCGATCCGCCGCCACCGCCCGCTCGCGGGATGCCCACGCCCGAGCCCGTGGGAGCGCTCCGCCGCCCGCGCCCGAGGTCACCGGCGCGCCTCCACTCCGGCGCCGGCCGCTTCCCGCCTCCGCCCCAGCCTCATGCTTCGTGTCGCCGCCGCTCCGCCAGGCGCTCTGCCGGCGCCGCGCCGCCCGTCCCCGCCGCGCGCCACGCCGGCGCGCCCTGCTCTTCCTGCCGGCGAACCTCGCCACCGGCGCCGCCATGCCTCGCCGGAGAGCGCCGCCTCGCCCCGCCGCCGTCCTCCTTCTTCATCTCCGGCTCCAACTCCGGCGAGCCCGGCTCCGCCTCGGAATCCGTGCCCAGATCCAGATCCACACGAGGTTGCCCCGATTTTTCACTAAGTCCCGAAAATATTTGCATTATGATGCTCGCTTCATCATGCCATAACTTTGTGCTCGGTGGTCCGTTTTGTGCATATGATATGTCGAAATGTTCATCATGATGTGCTCTTCATTTTTTTTCCATTGTGCCATGCTTGTTTGAGTCCATCTTGATGACCAAATGGCTGATGCAAGAGTGCTATAAAATGTTAGATGCTGATTCTTACCAGAGTATGAGCATTTGTCATTTTTGCTACAATTATTGTGTGCTGCATATGGGCATGAGCTCTACATGTGTTTTGGTCTATGCCATGCCATCTTTACAGGGTTGTATGCCATGTTTTTTGTGATCAATGTGGTGACTAGCACAAGCATGCAAAGTAGCTCTCGTGATATTGCTGATTTCAGGGACTTAGAATTTCACTAAGTCATTTCCCTGCTGTTATTTTTATGCCATGTATTCATGTTGCTACAGTGAGATCCATGTTTCTTTTGAGTATGTTCAGTAAGGATGATTTTGACATATGGTTATGCTTATCCATTCATGCCCCTGTTTGCAATTATGGAGTGCCCTAGCATGACTTAATCTTGCTCTACTTTTGCTATAAAATGTTCCTGGCAGATTGTTTACATGTTAATCAATTTTGCCATGGTTGTTGTGGTTGATCCAAAGATTCTTTAAACTTGTTCTTGCCATGGTTAGCTTCATGAACATATCTTCTTGCTGGTTATATGCTTATATTGTCATGCAATGCCTTGTGTTGAGTGAATCGAGCTCGCAAAGATGCCTTCATAACTCTGTTTATGCCTTGCCCAGTTTTCTGCTAAGTCTGAATCTGTTAACGAAAGTTGCTATGTTTACATGGGTGCCATCATATCTTCTGATCCTTTTTGGCTTATGATCAGTAAGGGACTTTTGTTCTATGCTTTGAGTATGTTCATTCCTTGCCTTATCTTGCTATAATATGTTCCTGTAGCATGTTGTGAGCTTGCTCTAAACATGTCTTCCTGATGTTAATTCCTGGCATGTTGTTATTTTCACTAAGTCTGTGATGCTGATATCTTTTGCACATTTGCCATGCTTGTTTGAACCTGCTATTGTGTGAATTAGCCATAGATCAGTGTTCATCTTTTGTCAAGCATCATGAGTAGATCACGGTCATGTGCTTAGTTGATATGTTGGAGTTCCGTAGCTTAGTTTCTTGTTGCATTCTAGATGGCATCGTGCTGTTAATCGCAGAATTGTGCCATTCTTGTTTTGCTTGCCATTTGCAAACCGTGCATCCTATTCCGGTGATCTTTATATCGATTTCGTCCGAAATCAACTCATCTTTCCAGCAGCGCACTTGGTTTTCCAAGTTGATGCCTTGTTCAATCTTTCCCTTCCGGAGCACGCATATGCATTGCATACCTCATCCCGCATATCATGCCATGTTTTGCATCATGTTGCTTGCGTATTGCATCGTGATTGATTGTTGGTCCTTTGCTTGTGTTCTTGCTTTGGGTAGAGCCGGGAGACGAGTGCGTGATCGAGGAACCTGTTGAGTACGCTTACGAGGATCAAGCTTTCGTCAACTCGGAGAACTTTGCAGGCAAGATGACCATACCCTCGTAATCACTTCTATCTTTGCTTGCTAGTTGCTCGCTCTTTTGCTATGCTGCGATACCTACCACTTGCTATATCATGCCTCCCATATTGCCCTGTCAAGCCTCAAACCCACCTTCCTAGCAAACCGTTGTTTGGCTATGTTACCGCTTTGCTCAGCCCCTCTTATAGCATTGCTAGTTGCAGGTGAAGTTGAAGTTTGTTCCATGTTGGAACATGGATTTGTTGGGATATCATTATTATATCTTGTTTACTTTAATGCACCTATATACTTGGTAAAGGGTGGAAGGCTCGGCCTTATGCCTGGTGTTTTGTTCCACTCTTGCTGCCCTAGTTTCCGTCATACCGGTGCTATGTTCCTTGATTTTGCGTTCCTTACACGGCCGGGTGTTATGGGAACCCCTTGACAGTTCACTTTGGATAAAACTCCTCCAGCAAGGCCCAACCTTGGTTTTACATTTGCACTAACAACCTATCACCTTCCCTTGGGTTCTGCAGACTCAAGGGTCATCTTTATTTTAACCCCCCCGGGCCAGTGCTTCTCTAAGTGTTGGTCCGAACTAGAGTCCTTTGCAGCGCCACCTCGGGGAAACTTGAGGGTTGGTTTTAGTTGTACGGAGCGCTCATCCGGTGTTGCCCTAAGAATGAGATATGTGCAGCTCCTATCAGGATGTCGGTGCATCGGGCGACTTTGCTGGTCTTGTTTTACCATTGTCGAAATGTCTTGTAACCGGGATTCCGAGTCTGGTCGGGTCGTCCTGGGAGAAGGAATATCCTTCCTTGACCGTGAGAGCTTGTGATGGGCTAAGTTGGGACACCCCTGCAGGGTTTTGAACTTTTGAAAGCCGTGCCCGCGGTTATGGGCAGATGGGAATTTGTTAATGTACGGTTGTAGATAACTTGACACTAAACTTAATTAAAATGCATCAACTGCGTGTGTAGCTGTGATGGTCACTTTTCGGCGAAGTCCAGGAAGTGAGCACAGTTTCGTGTTATGCTTGAACGTAAGTAGTTTCAGGATCACTTCTTGATCATTTTAGCCTCTCGACCGTGCTTTGCTTCTCTTCTCGCTCTCATTTGCGTAAGTTAGCCACCATATATGCTAGTGCTTGCTGCAGCTTCACCTCACTACCCTTTCCTACCTTTAAGATTAAATAGTCTTGATCGCGAGGGTGTGAGATTGCTGAGTCCCCGTGACTCATAGATTACTTCAAAACAGTTGCAGGTGCCGATGATACCAGTGCAGGTGACGCAACCCAGCTCAAGTGGGAGCTCGATGAAGATCTTGTTCGTTGTGTTGTTTCGTTTCCTGTTGATCAGTAGTGGAGCCCAGTTGGGGCGATCGGGGATCTAGCATTTGGGGTTGTCTTTCTTCATTTGGTTCCGTAGTCGGACCTTGATTGTATTGTGGATGATGTAATGCTATATTTATGTATTGTGTGAAGTGGTGATTTTAAGCCAACTCTTTATCCCTCTCTTATTCAGTACATGGGATGTGTAAAGATTACCCCTCTTGCGACATGCCTACTATGAGGTTATGCCTCTAAGTCGTGCTCCGACACGTGGGAGATATAGCCGCATCGTGGGTGTTACAGCAGGTTTGGGTATACGCTTCTCACAAACCAGAGTTTCTCACAACAAGCTTGATGGTTTCGGCAGGGAACGCCCCATCTTTGGGGACGAAACGATATCCATTGCCTCTTATTGCTTTCAAAAAATTTTCTCGTGTCAACATAGAACAACAGGAGTGTTGTGTTATTTTTTCTGATTTTTCGGGGTTTGTTTGGACATTTTTATGCATTAATTGAGTTTTCAATGCATTTATGTGTATAATTCAAATTTGAACTACATGCACATGCTCCGGTGCATATAAATTGGTTGAAAAATCAAATCTTTGTCCTTGGGTGCATGCTTAGGTCCCATGCAAGAAATGGGGATGAATTTCAAACACCAGGGCACCGTTGATTGCCGGCAAAACATTGAGATGTGTGGTTTTTAAATTCTAGTAAACCCAAAACTCGTCTGAAATTCATAAAATTTGGCATGCTATCATGGAGCGGCATCAACATGCTGTGGTAAACTTTTTGTCCCATTTGGGGCAGGTTTGGGTATACGCTTCTCACAAACCAGAGCTTCTCACAACAAGCATGATGGTTTCGATAGGGAACGCCCCACCTTTGGGGACGAAACGATATCCATTGCCTCTTATTGCTTTCAAATTTTTTCTCATGTCAACATAGAACAACAAGAGTGTTGTGTTATTTTTTGTGATTTTTCGGGGTGCGTTTGGACATTTTATGCATTAAGTGAGTTTTCAATGCATTTATGTGCATAATTCAAATTTGAACTACATGCACATGCTCCGGTGCATATAAATTGGTTGAAAAATCAAATCTTTTGTCCTTGGGTGCATGCTTAGGTCCCATGCAAGAAATGGGAATGAATGTCAAACACCCTGCCACCGTCACTCGGCCGCAAACATTGAGATGCCTGGTTTTTAAATTCTAGTAAATCCAAAACTCGTCTGGAATTCATGAAACTTGGCATGCTATCATGGAGCGGCATCAACATGCCATGGCAAAAATTTTGTCCCATTTGGGATAGGTTTGGGTATGTGCTTCTCACAATCCAGAGCTTCTCACAACAAGCATGATGGTTTCAGATAGAACACCCGTATGCAAAGTGAGAGCAGGATTTGTGCATCTCTTGAACACTAACGGTTCTTTTGGATGACCCGTGTAAACCACTTACAAACAATTTGGTGTGATTTGCATCTGTCATATTGGGTATGTTGCCATTTGTCAAACTAGAAAGATTGACATTTGTTGATCTAATAACATTGACATTTTGCCAACCTTGTAACACTGTGATTTGTCAAAATATGAAGCTAAAAATCACTAGCAGTTTCTAATTTTTGCAACTAAAATTCAGTAATTAAGCATAGATGGTGGCGAGGAGGCGTGTTTAGCTAGGCGTGTAGCGGGCGGCGCAGTACTATTCGATTTGACAGCGGGCGGCGCAGTTCCTGATACGGCTTTAATGCAGACGAGGGAGAGGGTAGCTGTTCCCAAAATGTTGAACGACCAATGATGCATCCTCCTTTAATTAGCATCGTGTGAATGCATGAGGGAAATAATGGGAGGACCGGGAAAAGAGAGGCAGCACGATGTGAATGCAACGCAGTTTGCACGCATATAAAGGCGCCCCTCCATTCCAATGCATCTACCACATCGTACGCACCTAAGCATTTGCCTAAGCACCTACACTAATAAGCGCAAAAGTGTCCACTCCAGACCCATGGCGGCGATGCCCGTGAGCAACCATCGGCTGTGCTAGATGGTTCACGACGCCGGCTTGCGGCATGGAACTGTGGATCGTCTCCATACGGTGTTGGCGACCGGCTAGTGGATGGCCGCCGTCGATGCCAGCTACGAATCTCAGTTGGACCAGATGATCATTCGCACCACCAACAGGTTCGCCGTCATCAAGAAGCTCGCGGACGACATCGCCGTACTCCTCCAGCCCGCACGCCCGGGCTCCTCATTGCCTGCCATCCTAACCGGCCTCCATGGTCGGAACCTCTTTCAAGCACCGGTGGCCCTGCGACTGCCCGCCGACGCCACGAAGAATGTCCACCTGGAGGTCACACTTTCCGCGAGGCGCCTCACCCTGCAAGAAACCGTCGACCTACACATCCATGTGTATGAGCAAATCGTGTACATAGGTATCTACAAGGCCAGTGAGGACGCTACGACATTGGCCTTCTTCAGCCGGTTGGAAGCCTTGGATGCCTTTGTTGAGAAGCACCTTGACCTCGCCACAAAAGCCCACCCGGCGCACTGAGTTGAGGAGGAGGAGGTCATACGTTGATGGATGCATCTTTCTTCTCGCCTTCTGTAACCACCACTGCGATCGCATCATCATGGCCTTAATTCTTATTTTGCTATTGCATTCTCGTTCCAGTCAATACAGACATGTGCGATCCCTTTGCTCAATATAGACATGTCCGTTCCAGTCTTATTTTGATTGGCTTGAATGAAGGTCTATCCCGCCGTTAGGCGCCACGGCGTGCTCTGCTCGCGTCCGTCGGTGCACTTGGCTTGTGGACAACTTTTCCTTGCGTGTTCAACTGCTATACGCGGTGTGCTTTGCGGAGCGCTCTGCTCGCGTCCCTCCACGTGCGCTCTACCAGCGGTTGGGCCGCGCGCGTTGGGCGTGCGCACGATCACATCGGGGGCCCCATATGCATGCGGTTGCGCCGCGTGTGTTGCCATGCGATGCAGTTACGTGCGGCACGTTGGAGTTACGCGCTGCAAATTAGAACTGCCATCAGGGCCTGCCGATATTCCTGGCCGCCCGACTTCCCCTTTAATTCCCGCGGCCATTATAACCTTAGTCTCTTCAACCTTTCGATCGCGCCCCACAACACAACAAGCACACCCATGACGACACGTAGAGAGGGGATGTCCGGCGACGCTCCAATGGAGTTCGGCGAGCATAGAGTGGAGACCCACGCGAGGGAGACGGATCTCTCGGTGGTGTACATTATCGACCCGGCCGTGGTGGACGACTACATTAACAACGTTGAGCAGTTGCTTGCTGGAGACAAGTACAAGGTGGTCGGCATCGACCTCTAGTACACCGCCGGTCGTCCCGGCATAGATCAGAAGGTTGTCGTCGCCCAGTTGTGTGTGCGCCATCATGTCCTCATCTACCACTGCTGCATGGCCACAGAGCCTTGCGACCGTTTCAACAGGTTTGTCAACAGCACTGACTACAAGTTCGCCACGGTGGATACCACCAACAATGTAGAAGCGCTCAGTGTTACGGGCTTGGCATGCAAGAACCTTGTCGAAGTCTGTGACCACTACAGGGTCCGGGGCAGCACCAAGAAGGACTCCCTGGTCGAACTTGCCTTGGCCATCATCGACCCCTACTATGAAAAGATGAAGCAGGATGCCCAGAGAACAAGTCCCGTATCCTGGCACGGGGCCTGGATGAACCTCACCTCGGGTTCGCGGCCAAGAGCATGTACACATGCTACGAGATGCACAGGAGGATCGTTGACATGAGGAAGTGCCTCGTTACCAAAATCGACGAGCCCGGATCGATCCACAAGCTGAGCAAGCGTCACAAGAAGTAGATGATGATCAGACGATCGTTTATGCTAGTTAATCATGCATGTAATATATAGTTTACTTTATTGTTGGTGTGTGGAAATGTCATGTGTGTAGTAGCCACCTATGTAATTATGCATGTAATAGTTTACTTTGGTGTGTGCAAATGCCATGGTTGTAGTAGCCACCTATGTAAGTGGATGTTTAATTTGGTTATGTAAGCATGTCCTTATAAGTGTGTGTGTGTGTGTGTATGTTGTTGTCCTGTATGCAATCCCATCACACAACACACACGTCTTGTTAAGTTGAACCATTTCTATTCTCTTGTGTCAACGCAAACAGTTCATCTGAGTGAACCGCATGCCGTATATCGCACACACCTTGATCTGGCTGACCGTTTCTTTTGTGTTGCCTAATCACAAATAGTTCATCTGAGTGAACCGTATGCTGTATATCGCACACACCTTCATCTGGCTGCTCGTTTATTTTGTTTTGCCTAATCACAAACAGTTCATCCGAGTGAACCGTATGTTGTGTATCGCACACGCCTTCATCTGGCTGCCCATTTCTGTTGTTCCTCCTCATCGCAAACATTTAATTGAACTTAACCGTATGCCCTTCATTGCACACGCAACTAAAATCTGAACCGTGTTTGATGCATCCTCCATCGCAAACATTTTGCACCTTTTTTGATGGTTGTCATACACCACCGTTTGCGATTATTGCATTGCACACAGTTTCTCGAAGGGTCTCTGATCGTAGTGTCGTGTTAGCAGCATCCTGCAGTAGTGTAGTGTAGTCTACCTTACGCTGCATATCAATAGGTTCATTTTTATTGTTTTTCTTCAAAGCCCTCGTGTTTTGAAGACTTTCATAAAAATCGCCTATTTACCCCCTCTAGTCGATAACTAGCACTTCCAATTGGTATCAGAGCAAGGTGCTCCCTTGTTATGTGTGGTTCGGTTTAACCATCTGGAGTTTTAACTATGTCGACTGCAGGGATAATCAAGGTCTCCGCTGCGTGCCCTGTCTTCGATGACACTGATTACCCTACTGGAAGAATAAGATGCGTATGCATCTTGAAGCCATTGACATCGACCTCTGGTATGTCGCCAAGAACGGTGTTCCCAAGGTCAGTGAAGGTGTCACCGCTGCTGATGTCAAGAGGTTCATTCAACTGGACTTGACCGCCAAGAACATCATCTGTGGTCACCTGACCAAAGGACAGTACGGCCGTGTGAGTGCACTAGAAACTGCGAAGCTAGTCTGGGACTGGCTCTCCAAGGTCAACAAAGGCGTCTCAACCCAGAGAGACTCATGGATTGATGTTCTTCGCATCCTCTTCAACCTCTTCAAGAGAAACGACAATGAGAATGTCCAGCTCATGTTTGACCGCCTCACTGATATCACAAATGAGCTTCGCGCACTTGGCGCCACTTAGATCACCAAGCACGAAATCATCAAGAAGCTCCTGAGATCACTTGACAGCTCATTTGACACCCTAGCCCTGATGATTCAAGAATGCCCTGACTTCAAGACTCTTGATCCGTCTGACATACTTGAGAGGCTCAACACACATGAGTTCCAGTTATCTCAGAAAAGAGATATCTATGGTCCCAACTATGGCCGAACTCGCGCTTTGAAGGCAAAATTTGTTTCCTCATCTGAAGAAGAATCTGACTGTAGTTCTGAGGATCCTGAAGACATTGGAAAGGAGCTCGCTATGCTTGTAAAGAAGTTCCAGAAGTTCACCAAGAAGAAAGGCTTCAGAAAGTCTTCAAGATCCAGCTCAAGAAATGATGAAGCTTCCTCTAGTGACTACAAGAAGAGAACATGCCACAAGTGCAAGAAACCTGGTTACTACATCTCTGAGTGTCCTCAATGGGACAATGATACCAAGAAGAAGAAGAAGAGCAAAGAATATGATTCTGATGACAACAAGAAGAAGAAATCATCAAAGTCTTCATCAAGATCTTCATCTAAGTCTTCATCACACAAGAAGAGCTCATCAAGAAAGGCTTGTGCGTTTGTTGGCAAGCAGATGGATTCAGAGGAGTCTGCTTCTGAGGAGGCAGAGGTGGAGTCTGAGGAGGAGTACGATTCAGGCGTGGCAAGCCTGGCTCTAGCATCAGCATATGTCGCCAAGTCCATCTTCAACACTGAAGACAATGGCCTCGTCACCAACACCGATGCTGATGATGAGGATGACTATGCTCCCACCTACTGCTTCATGGCATGCGGTGCCAAGGTAAACTCTCACAATGCTTACTTTCAAACATCAAGTGAAGATGACTCTGAATGTGAATCTAAACCTAGTCTTTGAAGGGTATCGAAAAGACGATCTGTATATGGTAGATTTCTCAGCAAGACCACAGTTAGCCGTATGTCTTCTAGCAAAAGCTTCGAGTGTTGGCTCTGGCATCGGAGGCTAGGGCATGCCGGCATGTGGAACTTGTACACTCTCGCGAAGAAGAAGCATGTCATAGGCATCGAGGGCGTCAAGTTCAAGAAGGATCATCTATGTGGTGCCTGCGAAGCTGGAAAGATGACTAGGGCCAAGCATCCCTCGAAGACAATCATGACGATGTCCCGTCCCTTTGAGCTGCTTCACATGGACTTATTCGGCCCTACTCACTACTCTACACTTACTATCACTGCTTGCCTTTATGGCTTCGTCATTATTGATGATTACTCAAGATATACATGGGTGCATATAATCCTCTATAAGAATGAAGTGTAGGATGTGTTCAGACGATTTGCCAACCGTGCCATGACGAACTATGGCATCAAGATCAAGCACATCAGAAGTGACAATGGCACAAAATTCAAGAACACCAGCCTTGATACTTATCTTTATACATTGGGCATCACTCATGAGTTCTTAGCTCCATACACACCTCAGCAAAATGGCATCGTGGAGCACAAGAACAGAACCCTCATTGAGATGGCACAGACGATGCTTGATGAGTACAAGACTCCATGAAAATTCTGGCATGAAGCCATTGACACCGCGTGCCACGTCATCAACCATGTTTATCTTCACAAGCTTCTAAAGAAGACATCATATGAGCTACTAACTGGTAAGAAGCCAAACATCAACTACTTCGGAGTATTTGGTGCTAGGTGCTAGATCAAGGATCCACATCACACTTCAAAATTTGCATCGAAAGCACATGAAGGTTTTATGCTTGTCTACAAAAAGGATTCACACTCCTACAGAGTTTTCAACCTCTTTCACTATAAAGTGGTTGAAACTGTGGATGTGCGGTTCAATGAGACTAACGGCTCGCAAAGAGAGCACCTGCCAAATGTGCTAGATGAAGCCTCACCAAGTGAATCTATCAAGCTTATGGGTACTAGAGAAATCATACCTTCAGAGGCACAGGCTGAAGAAGAAATCATCATTTCTGCACCTAATCAACCTGAAGACACTGCTCAGCCTAAAGTTAATGCTGAAGATGAAGACAATGATCAGCAAGAGCAAAATCTTCGTCCAGTTCATCCTCGTGTTGCAAATGAAGTACAAATTGAGAAGATAATCAATAGCATCAATGCACTTGGTCCACTCACTTGTTCAAGAGAAACATAACTAGCAAATTTCTATGGACACTTTGCATTTGTCTATATATCGGAACCCAAGAAAGTTGCTGTAGCCTTCATGGAACCTGAATGGATTCAAGCTATGCAAGAAGAGCTTCAACAGTTCGAGCTGAACAATGTCTGGGAACTAGTAAAGCGTCCTGACCCTCGTAAGCACAACATCATAGGCACCAAATGGATCTATCCCAACAAACAAGATGAGCATGGCCAAGTCACCAGAAACAAGGCTCCTCTAGTTGCTCAAGGCTACACTCAAGTAGAAGGGATTGACTTCGATGAAACATTTGCTCCGGTGACTAGGCTTGAAGCTATTCACATCCTGCTAGCCTATGCCAACCATCACAACATCCTTCTGTATCAAATGGATGTAAAGAGTGCCTTTCTCAACAGCAAAATTGAAGAAGAAGTGTATGCTGCACAACCACCTGGTTTCGAAGACCCAAAGCATCCTGACATGGTATACAAGCTCAACAAGGCACTGTATGGCCTCAAACAAGCCCCTCGCGCTTGGTATGACACACTCAAAGACTTCTTGAACAGCAAAGGCTTCAAACCTGGTTCCCTGGATCCCACACTCTTCACGAAGACATATGACGGTGAACTGTTTGTGTGCCAAATCTATGTGGATGACATTATCTTCGACTGCATTAACAAGAAATACAGTGATGAGTTTAGACATATGATGCAAGAGCAATATCATATGTCCATGATGGGTGAGCTAAAATTCTTCCTCGATCTTCAAATCCGCTGGTAGAGCAATGACATCTTCATATCACAAGAAAAATACCTCAAAGATTGTGTGAAGAAGTTTGGAATGCAAGATTGCAAAGGATACACGATGCTAATGCCAACCAAAAGTCATCTGGGCCCTGACGACAATGGTAAAGAGTTCGATCAAAAGGTATACTGCTCCATGATTGGTTCTTTACTCTATTTATGTGCATCTAGGCCAGATATAATGGTTAGCATTTGCACGTGTGCCCGATTCCAAGCGACACCAAAGGAATTGCATCACTTAGGTGTGAAGCGAATTCTTCGATATTTGGCTTACACCCCAGCACTAGGATTATGGTATCCAAAGGGCTCAGAGTTTGATCTAGTTAGATTCTCAGATGCTGATTATGCTGGTGACAAGGTTGATCGAAAGTCCACATTAGCCACATGTCACTTTCTTGGACGATCTCTTGTTTGTTGGTCTTTAAAGAAGCAGAACTGTGTATCTCTCTCCACTGTTGAATCTGAATACATTGCTGCTGGATCTTGCCGCGCTCAGCTTTTATGGATGAAGCAAACTCTCAAGGACTATGGAATTCATCTGAAGCATGTGCCCCTCTACTGTGACAATGAAAGCGCCATCAAGATTGCCAACAACCCAGTTCAGCACTCGAAGACAAAGCACATTCAGATCCATCATCACTTTCTCAGAGATCATGTCATGAAGGAGGATATTGATATCATTCACGTCAACACTGAAGAGCAATTGGCAGATATCTTCACAAAGCCCTTGGATGAGAAAAGGTTTTGCAAGTTGCGGTGTGAGCTGAATATCTTAGAATCCTCAAATGTCCTGTAATTGGACACGCATCCTAGCGCTTATGCATGTTGATAACTTAGATGTGTAACACACGAAGTAACGTATATATTTAATTAATAAATACATACACTCTAAGTGTGAATACATTAACGCAGAATTTGAATTCGGAGCGTCATGATAATTGTGCGCCGTGTCTGGGTCTAATGCTTCCTATACGGTGGGTAACACCACCACCAAAATCTTTTTGAAGTGTTTCATTTGGCATCATAATTGCATAGTCTTCACATTTGGTTTGTCTTCAACATTGATTTGACTTCTAGGTTTATCTTTGCAATGTTGAGTTGGTCTTCTGCTGATATATATATATATATGTGTGTGTGTGCTGTCCTCTACAACATTCACTTATAGCTATGTCTTCACACTTGAATTTTTTCTGATCTAAGTGAATGTGATCGGACCCTATCCCCCGTGTGTGCTTCTACCTCAAATTCTATCTATCCAAGTCATAAGCGTTCTGTTGAAACCTGTCGAATGTCTTCACTGAATCCTTTTCAGCTGAAGACATAGAGACACACATTTAAAATCTGTTTTAATGCTATATCCCTTTTCCCGGAATACCGGAGAAGCCGGAACGACCACCCGACAATCCAGGCGTGCGTGAGAGCATGGAACACTTCCAATAAGTTGCATGCAAGCCACGTGTCCTTCAGATGTGAACCGCCAGGGGCACCTGCGTAATTACGCTGTGATGTCCCTTTCCTTATAAATACACACACCTCGCGGTCATTATACCCTCTTCCACCTTGCCACATCGCTCAAACCCTAGCGCCTCCACTAGCTCGCGTCAACGCCGGTGACAAAGCGCTTAGCTACCGCAACTCCTTCGACGCCGTCCTCACACCGGCCGCGGACCTCGTCCTCTCCGCCGCCGCCGTAGGTGTCTTCCGCCACCAAGTTAGGGCGCGGGAGATTGAACTGCTCGGCTTCAAAACTCTGCCTCGTCTAGCAGTTTGTCAGCGGTAAATAAACCTCTCTTTTTACAATCTCTTGATCCGTCAAATCCATCCACTTCGACCAAAAGTGGTTTCTACACTTCCAAATTTGGATTTGTCTTTATCTGCATCTCATATTATGCTAAGGGTATTCACTTATGCTTCATAACTAGTTAGATTCCTCACTTGTACTTATTCCTGGATTCGTACAAATCTGGAACCAACTCTCTTCAAATAAGTGAATGTCTTCGCTCTATGAGGTCAATGTCTTCAAACTTATTTATCTTCAAAATCTTCCGAGAATGCATATGACCTCTTCCCCTTCCCTCGCACCTTTAATGCTGTCACAGGTACATGTCCGTGGGAGAATCCCTTGGTTCTCATAGTCTGCATTCATTTGCAGAGTTCTTACAGCATCATATTCACTCCCCCTGAAGCCAGTTCTTACCTGACCAGTAGACGGAAGCCTTTCACTGTTCTGAAGCCAATCAGTCTGAATATAATGGCAATAGAGAAATCAACAAGGAAAGGTGGCAGGCAGCAAAGAGGCAACACAACTCTAGATCTACCTCCGGATCTGTATGAACTGTACAAGTCAGATCCTGAGGAAAGCTACGGCCAGCGCAAGACCCGAATCCAATGGATTCAAAGATATTGGGCTGAACAGTGGTTCAAGTATAACTTTGTAACCCCTGAATATGCAGAGAAGAATGCTATCAAGCACCCATCGGGAGATATTTTGTACAGAAATCTACAGCCTAAGTCGAAGCCTGAAGCCATTGCTCAAGGCTTCTACCCATGCATGGTCCATGGACCAAAGCCTGAGAATGCTGACCCATCATCATTATTATGGTGTCGTGAAGACAATCTCTTTAAATGCAACTATCAGTTTGCCAAGGAGTTAGCTACAAAGAACAAGAAGGAACTTGGACTCAACTTCAACCCTGGTCCATCTGCACCTAGGCAGGATGGCACTCGCGATGCCAATCCTAATGTCATCGGCCCCTTCAATAGCTTCGATGGGCTTCTCTCTCACATTGCTGCTCAGAGGGCCACTGTGGAGCAATCAGCTGATGACGCATACTCCGAAGATGCGCCTGCTCCACCGAAGCAAAAGAAAAAGAAGTCGAAAGCTTCGAAGCCCTCTGCCACACCAAAAGCTTCGCCTGCGAAGTCGTTGATAACTGCACCTCCTGAACCCAGTGTGCATTCCGAAGATTTGTCTCGTGTCTCCAGGAAGACCGAGAAGTCCAAGAAAACCATGAAGCCCAAGAAGATTTCTGGGCATGAACCGACTCCTGCTGCCGTTCTGCGCAATGAGGAAGACACCATTGATTTGTCTAGTGATGAAGATCTTGGTGATGATGCCCTTGAGATGCTGATCAAGAGTAAGCAAAAGGCGGAGATCTTCAACGATCTTCCCCTCTTTGATGTTGACATTCTGAACAACTTCATCGATGACCAAAGCATCAATATTGATGATCTTCAGCTACCTATGGACATAAGCATCACGTTTCACAGAGCCATTGCTAATGAGTTGGTCCTGGCTCAGAAAATTGTTGAACTCAAGAACAAGATTGATTATGAGAAGGCTCATTTCAAGAAGAATATGGCCAAGCTCAGTGTGGCTGATGTGCAGATCTTCAAGAAGATGCTACATGACCTCAAGGCCGAGTTTCACAAGAAGAGGGAAGAAGCCAAAGGCTCTCGTGAGCGCATGAAGTACTACACACAGAAGTGTGTTCAAGCACACAATGAAGCTGAAAAGCGCAAAGCTCTTGGACGTCCTGGCATCGACCCCGGAATGGCTGCCAAGCCCAAGAAGAAGTCTGCTGAAGCCCAAACTGAAGTCCCAAGGCAGGAAGAACCTCACATTGTCTTCCCTGCCAGCATGACAGGCTCGAAGCCTAAGGTCACCCCAGTAGCTTCAGATATGAAGAAAACAAGGGCAGCTGAAGCCGAAGCCAGGAAACACAAGCACAAGAACACTTCTGATGAAGCTCCTTCCAAGAAGAAATTGAAGATGAAGTCTTCAAAGAAAGAGCGTGCTGCAGCCACTGAGCCCCTCAATGTTGAACCCATTTCTGTTGCTCCTCCTGCCTCAACCAACCAAGACTGTCGTCTTGTGATCCATGAGCCTGCTTCCACAGAGGCTCATGCAAGTGAAGAAGTTCCAGCTGTTGACCCCAATGCAGCTAAAGACATTGGTCGTAAAGATAATGTTGTTGATGATGTAGTCCTTCCTCAGCTCCAGCCCCAGATGGTATCATCGTCTGTTCTTACGAACAGTGAACTTATCAGCATTGGTCGTCCCTTGACGCCAATTGCTCAGGATGACTCATGGGCCGAGTGCCCTCAACAAGACACCCCCGTGTGACGCCCCAAGACCGACGCTCCAGATGCCTTCCTTTTATTCCCCTTATCTCCGTGTGTTTCACTTGCTTTGTTGCATTCATCAGGTCATCTCATGCATTGCATCATGTCGCCATGCCATCATATCATTAAGTTTTGCAACTCAACTAAACAAATCATATGGATCTTCGATCCATTGAAACCGAGGGAATTAACATGGTGATTCTCTTTATAACATATCCTCCCAATATATTAGGGAGCTATAATGAATATTCCATTAACTTGGAATCACCCATAACACAATTGCACTATGATAACCCACGAGTATAGGGGATCAATTGTAGCCTCTTTCGATAAGTAAGAGTGTCAAACCCAACGAGGAGCTAAAGGTAGAACAAATATTCCCTCAAGTTCTATCGACCACCGATACAACTCTACGCACGCTTAACGTTCGCTTTACCTAGAACAAGTATGAAACTAGAAGTACTTCGTAGGTGTTGTTGGATAGGTTTGCAATATAATAAAGATTATATAAATAAAAAGCTAGGGGCTGTTTAGATAAAGACACAACTAAGTTAGTTTCAGTAGAGAGCTTTTTGTCACGAGAAAGTTATTTGTCCCTAGACAATCGATAACTAGACCAGTAATCATTATTGCAATTTTATTTAAGGGAGGGGCATAAGCTAACATACTTTATCTTCTTGGATCATATGCACTTATGGAACTCTAGCAAGCATCCACAAATACTAAAGATCATTAAGGTAAAACGCAACCATAGCATTATAAGGCATCAAGTCCTCTTTACTCCCATACGCAAACAACCTACTTACTCGGGTCTGTGCTTCTGTCACTCACGCCACCCACCATAAGCAAATCATGAACATATTGTAAACCCTACAATGGGCGCGACATGGAGAGCACCATAGGACAACACCAATAATAAAACATGCAACTCAAACCAATCACAATCATCAATTAACCCATAGGACAAAACGAATTTACTCAAACATCATAGGATAACCATACATCATTGGGAAATAATATATAACATTGAGCACCATGTTTAAGTAGAGATTACAGCGGGTAAAAGAGGGGTTACACCACTGCAAAAGGGGGGGGGAAGAGTTGGTGATGACGGCGGTGAAGTTGTTGGTGTAGATCGTTGTCGCGATGATGGCCCCGGCGGTGTTCCGGCGCCACCGGGAGAGAGGGGGAGAGAGCCCCCCTTCTTCTTCTTCTTCCTTGACCTTCCCCCTAGATGGGAGAAGGGTTTCCCCTCTGGTCCATGGCCTCCATGGCAGTGGAGGGGCGAGAGCCCCTCCGAGATTGGATCTCTCTCTCTGTTTCCTTCTGTTTCTACGCTCACTGATTCTGCCCTTTCACCGTTTCTTAAATTACCGGAGATTCGTAACTCTGATTGGGTTGAAATTTTGACACGATTTTTATCCGGATATTGGCTTTCTTGCGGCGAAAGAAGGGCACCAACCACCTTACGGAGTGGCCACGAGGGCCCAGGGCGCGCCCTACCCCATGGGGCACGCCCCTCACCCTCGTGGCCCCCTCGGGCATCATCTCGCGTTGATTCCACTTCCCAAAATTCACATATATTCCAAAAAAATCTTCATAAGTTTTTATCCCGTTTGGACTCCGTTTGATATGGATTTTCTGGGAAACAAAAAACATGCAACAAACATGAACTGGCACTGGGCACTGGATCAATATGTTAGTCCCAAAAATAATATAAAAAGTTGCCAAAAGTATGTAAAAGTTGTAGAATATTGGCATGGAACAATCAAAAAATATAGATACGACGGAGGTGTGTCACACTACTCTTCAACTCTTCTTTTATCCGCCTCAACTTCATATCCTTCCTTTTCGACCTTTTAAGTTAAATTGCAAATTGAGTTGCAATTTTACTTCTCCATAAATGTTCCAAATCTGCCCATAAATCACATCTGGTGTGCAGGGTCACCCCCCTATAATTTCAATCCATTTGGAGTTCATTTGAATGGGTTTCGAAATTCAAACTTGTCTGAGTTAAATCCAACAGGCATGGATTTTACTTCCTCTAAAAATCCTGAGGCTAATTTTGTCAAATTCCTCGCATTTTTGTGAGTCCGGGGAAATTATCCCCATGACCAAATTCTTTCCCTAACCTCCTCTTTATTTTTCTTCTCTTTAATTGTTTACTGCTAAAGGAAATATGAAGAAGAGGGGTTAAGAGAGAGAGGCGGCTTGCACCGCCGGCCTCTTGGGCCTGACTGCCAGGCCGGGCCATTTGCACCGAGGCCCAGCCGTCCCTTCCTAACCCTAGCCTCCCTAAGCCCGATCCCCAGCTCTCTCCCTTGCGCCGCCACCCTCACATAGCGCCTCTCCCGATCCCCATCTCTCCCTCTCGATCCCGCAGCGCCTCCCATCCCGCGCGCCTCCCTCTCCTGCTCCGCCACTGCCTCGCTGCTGCCTCCCCGCCTCCGGTGAGCGCCGCCTCTGTGCCCGAGCTCCTCCATGCCTCAGCCACCTCCTCCCGCTTGCGCCTTCCCCTCGTCAACCCCCGTCGCCCGAGCGCCCGAGGAGCAGAGCTCCTCGAGCACCCGCTCCCACCGCCGGCTTGCCTCTGCTCCACCTCCGCCGCCTTCGGTCGCCATCTCCGGCGAGTGCAGACACCGGTGAAGCCCCACAGCTCCTTCTCCAGCTCGTCGTCGACCTTGCCTTGCCTCCGCCAAGACCAGCTGTCCCCGCCATGTCTACCTCCTCTACCTCGCGCTAGTCCGTGTCGCCACCCGCAGGTTCCGACCCTGCCTCGAGCGCCCCTGCGCAGGAAGCCGCCTCCCGCGCCCCTGCATCGAGCTGCCAGGGCCGCGGGTCACCAGATGCCGTCCCTGCTGCGGGGGAACCTCGGTTCCACCCGTTCCCTGTCTCCGGTGCCGCACTAGACCTCCCCCACGCCTCGCTAGCTGCTACTGTGCCGCCGTGTTCCCACATCAAGCAGGCAGAGACTCGCTCCACCACCAGCATTCGCCTCCGCCCGTGGACCTCTCCAGCGAGGCCCATCTGTGTCGTCAGCCCGAGCCTCCTGCACCCGTGCCGGACCACGATGCCCCACTGTCATCATGCACCTCCACTAGCTGTTGCTGTTGACACCAAGTCCAACGACCACTGAACAGGGAACAACGCCAAGTACCACGACATACGGCACCCAAACGACCACCGCACCGAACGCCAAGTACAGGATGATCCGCGGAGCCCCTGGACGCCATGTACCAGAACCGCTGCGTTCCGTTTCATCTTTGTCAAGTACCCATGGACGCCAAGTACCACGATGTCGATTCCCCTCAAGTTCGGCTATAGGGAAACACCAAGTACCCCTACACGCAAAGACGCCAAGACCGTTTCGGGATTCACCAAGAACCGCTACCAATGACTCGAATAGCTACGAAAACTTGTACCACTACCACGACCCTGGAGCATGCGAGAACCTCTACCGATGACCTCAGAGCGTATACGACGACCGTTGTCGAAGACCCGTACCCCTACCGCTTCCCGAACATGAACGACTACTTCCACTATGACCGTCTTGAGAACGTCTACTTCCTCCACCGCTCCGAACTTGATCAGTTCCGATAATGCACGCTTCAAAGGTATAACGTCGAGATGATGCCTGTGGACCGTATGCATGTGATGTGTTGTATGAGATGCCCATGTTTTCACCATGTTCGAATCGCCACTTGCTTGTTCCCCGTTGCCATAAAGTCGTCTCGTGGGACATCCGGTTACCGGGATCACTCATCGTCACCTTTGCACCTTCAACACATCTCATACTTGTTTCCTTGCACCGACATCTCAATCGAGTTACCGGAACTGAGATGTTGCCATGGCATCATTTTTCGGATCCGTCGTCGTGGCACCCAATTCTTTCCGCCATAGTGACAAATGCTCTATATCATGCTCATGTCAACATTTTCATAAAATTGCATAAAACTTGAATATGGCATCCGCATAATGATAACAACATTTAAAATGTTTACAATTGTTGTTTGCATCAATTGCTAAATATGCATATGGGGAATTACCGGAATTGTTGTTTGTTATTTCCGGCCTCATTTAAACTTGCTTAAATAGTTAGTTGCTTCACCTCTTGCCATGTTTAACAACATTTAATATTGTTGAGTATATAAACGAGAGTTAACTTAATAATTAAATGTGGTGTTTCGCCAATATGCAACTTGTTACATATTGAGCTCCACTTACTTGTAATGTTGTTTGTTGCACTTTGCCATGTCATGATTATTAAATCGGACATGCATCATGCTTGGTTGTGCATCATGCCATGATTATGCTTGCTTGTTTACTATGTTGTTTGCTTCTTTCCGGTTGCGCTTCTCCTTGATTAGTTCCGGTTATGTTGCGATTGTGAGGATCCATTCGACTACGTGGGATCGTCTTCTTCCTGGACTCGTTCTTCTTCCTAGTGGGATTTCAAGCAAGATGACCGTCACCTTGGATCTCACTACTATCTTTGCTATGCTAGTTGTCTCGGTGCTATCGCTATGTCGCGCTACCTACCACTTTTTTTATCAAGCCTCTCAAATTGCCATGATAGCCTCTAACCTTTTCACCCTTCCTAGCAAACCGTTGTTTGGCTATGTTACCATTTTGCTCAGCCCCTCTTATAGCATTGCTAGTTGCACGTGCAGTTACAGGTTGTTCCATGTTGGGACATGGATATTTTGGGATATCACAATATCTCTTATTTAATTAATGCACATATATAATTGGTAAAGGGTGGAACGCTCAGCCTTATGCCTGGTGTTTTGTTCCACTCTTGCCGCCCTAGTTTCCGTCATACCGGTGTTATGTTCCTTGATTTTGCGTCCCTAACACGGTGAGGGGTATGGGGCTCTCTTGGCATTTCACTTTGAATAAAACTCTTCCAGCAAGACCCAACATTGGTTTTAACATTTGCCATAATAATACTTGAACCTAATAATTAATTGGCATAGGGCGTCATGAACCCGAGGATTTTCTACATAGCAGGGGGACCAGTGTTGATGGTGTTGGTCCCAAACGGGCAGCCCACGGGGCCACCTCGGGGAAACTTGAGGGCTAGTTTTACTCGTAGCTTGTCCCATCCGGTGCACCATGAGAACGAGATCGCGCAACTCCTATCAGGCTAGGTCGGTGCATCGGGAGGTCTTGCTGGACTTGTTTTACCATTGTCGAAATGTCTTGTGCACTGGGATTCCGAGCCTGATCGGGTGTCCCGCAATGGAGGATTGTCTCCGCGGATCGTGAGCTTGTCATGGGCTAAGTTGGGACACCCCTGCAGGGTTTAAACTTTCGAGAGCCATGCCCGCGGTTATGTGGCAGATGGGAATTTGTTAATATCTAGTTGTAGAGGAATTGAAGTAAACCCAACTAAAATACACCAACCGCGTGCGTAACCGTGACTGTCTCTTTTTGGGGAAGTTCAAGAGGAGAATACGGTTGGGTTATGTTTGAACGTAAGTAGTTCAGGATCACTTATTGATCGTTACTAGTTTGCGACCATTGCGTAGTTTCTCATCTTACTCTTGTACTCGTAAGTTAGCCACCATATCATGCTTAGCCGCTTGCTGCAACCTCACCACTTATCCATTCCATACCCTTTAAGCTTTGCTAGTCTTGATACCCATGGAAATGGGATTGCTGCTCCTCGTGGCTCACAGATTACTACAACAACAGTTGCAGGTACAGGTAATGCGATGATCTGATGTGAGAGCGCTGCTTGATTGCTTTTGGAGTTCTTCTTCTTCTTCGATCAAGGGATTAGGTTCCGGGTCGGGGGATCCTGGGATTAGCAGGGTGGATGTCCTTCTTCTTTTTCGTTTGATTTCATCCGTAGTCGGATCCTGCTCTTCTGTATGATGGTTGCCATGTATTGATGTATTGTTGTATGAATGATGTAACTTGTGGTGAGTGTAAGCCTTTATCTTGTATTCTCATCTATTCAGTACATGGTATGTTGTAATGATATCCACCTTGCTATGCGCTCGAAATGCGGTTGTGCCCCAATCATGAGTTCATCACATGATTGGGATAGAATCGCATCTTGGGCGCTACGCCCGTCCATGATGAGATACCCAGAACTCCACCACCTCAAGTCACCACTCCGGTGCTTGATGACGATAACTACATGGTGCAGACCACTCCCTCACCAAAGGCTGCGCCCGCATTTCGCAGGCTTCGCAAAGGCCCCAGGCCACAGGTCACCATGTCGAGCATTCCGAAAAGGGAAGTGCACCAAAGCTCAGTTGCACGTCAAGTGTTCCCTGAAGCCACCCCTTCTGCGGATGTCTGTGAGTCTGAAGCTAAAGTCGCTGAAGACATTCCGGCTGCATCAGCTGATGAAGATAATGAAGAAGCAAGAGAAGAATAAAGAGTTGCCATACCCCCTGCTACTGATCAAGTTATTCTTGAGGAGAATGTGATTGTTCCCGACCCTCCTATTATTGAACAAACAAAGGTTGAAAACACTAAGGCTGCCACAAACAATGCCTCTGAAGCCAATGACTCAGTCATGGCTAAAGACAATGTGGAGCCTAAAGCCAATGCGGATGCTGAAGCCATTGTTCCACCTCCAAGGCCTCACACCGTTGAACATGCTTTCGATCATGGATAACTGTTCACTATAAAATGGCCTATTATGGTTCGTCCCACTGCTCCAGGCCCACAGTATGACTATCATGTGGAGCAGAGGCCTCAAGTTCAGAAGCCCAAGCCACGACTGCCAAGGCTTCCAGGTTCTGCAACTACAACGGGTTCTTTCAACATGCACAGCTTCAGGGCCCACAACACCTTCTTTGATAGTGCCAAAAATCCCTAGATGAAGCCAAAGATCTCATCCGATCGTTTTTGGAGCCTTCAACAGCGAAGCTACTACTCCTGCATTCTATACAATCAAGAGCGAATCTTTCCCCACATGCATCTGGATAGTGAAGCTATTGCTGGGATGCCCTGTCCTGAAGAAGCGCTTGACAGCTTCAGGGATGTTTGTCTTCTGCCGTTTGTAGCAGACAAACAACACTTGAATGAAGAGCTTCTGCTGCAGTTCTATGCCACTCTTCATATTCTCGGCTACAACAGGGATCCGAAGACATGGATCCTTGAGTGGATGTCAGGTGATGTACATCACGAAGCCAAAGCTCAAGATATTATCGAGCTTACTTCCCTGCCCACTCCAGATGAGTTATACGAGCCTGGTTGTCAGTGTCATCAAGATGAACTATAGAGTATCTTTCAAAGGCCCGAACCCAATATGAGTTAGATGCTCAGTATGATGAAGCCATTGCCTCAAGATGCTGAATACCCAAAGGAGTTCTTTGTCTAGGACCTCGAGGACTTGCCACGCACAGTATACCACATTCTGAGGCATACTCTATGGCCAATCAAGGGACATTCTTCTAAAGCCAAACTTGAAGGAGCCATGAAGACTTTGGTATTTTATATCATCAATGGCATTAGATTCAATACCCAGGATTTCTTCATCAGACAACTAGCTGCTTCTGGGATTGATCTGTTTGGTCTGAAGTTCTATGCTCCATGGGTGATGTGCCTGATCAAGCTCCACTCTTCTATTGACTATCAACCCTCAGCACAAAACCATCTTGTTTTTCTGCCTAAGGTTGATCTGTCCATTGAAGCCATCTACCCCGAACCTGCCAAGAAGCCTCTACATCTTCAGAATGCTGAACACCAAAGCTTCTCGCAACCAATGGAGGGAATTCTTGTCCCCAATGCCGCAACCCCTACTTGTCCTCTGGCTGGAAATATGAGAGTGCCACATCGTGCCAACACCGAAGCCACTGCAAGTACGATTGCACAAAGGCCTCGGAAGCGTTCTCGTGTACTCAATGACCGAGAGCTTCTTATGGCCTTGCATTAGAAACATGATAAGCATCATGACTGGCTAAAGCTTCAGATGCAGAGTATCTTGGTGGATGTCAATCGCATTCGAAATTTGGCCATCAAGAACTCATTTGTTGCCCATGAAGCCTGTCGGCGATCCTGGAAGAGTCTCACACTACTCTGTCCTGAACACGATCTTCACGAAGATGGCTTCACTGAGGACTTCAAGTTTGATTCCAGGCCTCCACAAAATGCAAGCTGGCATCACACGCCGTCTATTGAAGACTCTGAACATTCGTCTTCAGCTACAACTATTGTTGTGAGAGTCGCCGATGAAGAAGACGACGCCACTTCACCAGCCATGGCTGCACTGCATCTTGACACTGCATCAGGCCCGTCAGCACCACCGAACTCCAACGTCGACCCTGCTCCATCATCCACTCTTGATGGGAACGAGTAGATACTCTATGTCTTCAAACCTTTCTGGTCCTTACTAACAAAAGGGGGAGAAGCTTATGAGTTGATAGTCTTCAAGCGGGTCCGTATGGGTGGTTGCATTATTTTTGCTGAGTTGATAGTCTTCAAGCGGGTCCTTATGGGTGGTTGCATTATTTTTGCTAAGTCTTTAAAACTCCCGTCTTTCAAAACATTTGGTTCTTTGAGTTGTAACACTTAAACTCGATGGTCATCTGCTACTTTTTCTGCTACCTTGTGATGTGATGATAAATTCCGCATGAAGCCATTCTGCATACGTCCATTTTTCATTATGCATGTCATTATATTCGTTATCTCCTTATATGCATGATGAATTGTCTTCATAAGTTCAAGAGGATCTCCACAAAGTAAAACCTGCCATGTGCATTTGCATTCAAAAGAAAACTACTTATATGCACGTCTTCAGGGGGAGCATTTTACCACTTATGAAGACAATCCCTTAGTCCTTAACTTTCACATACTTTTATCCCCGTTGAAAACTTCAACCGGTTTGTCATCAATCACCAAAAAGGGGGAGATTGTAAGTGCATCTAGTGCCACCCTTAGTTAGTTTTGGAGTATTGACGACAAACTTGGTTAAGCGACTAATGTGTTTGTGAGAATTGCAGGATAACACAGGTAGTAGTCCCATATTGATTCGGTTTACCTACCAGAGATGACCCCTAAAAATGTGTGAAGACATTGAAGACAATGGTGGTCTGTGAAGATTTTCACAGTGAAGATTATGACATGAGAAGACATTCACATGAAGACTATGGAGTGCGAAGACATAGTTGTTTCGTAGTTTCCATTTCTTCTTTGTTGAGTCATAGGAACCACCGTACTGTTAAGTGGGGTCCAAGTGAACAAAGTCAGAGTGACTGATGTGATGCTCAACCAAATCCTATGTCTTCGAGCGAAGACAATGAGATCAAATCTTATCCAGAGTTGGATGAGTCAGCTTTACTTGTAGCCCAAGTCAAGCTGCCGCGTGTGTTTGAAATCTGACCATTGGACACGTGTCAGTTCCTTAGTGACCCAGGGTCATTTCGGACAAATCAGGTCGGGTTGCCTCCTGGCTATAAATAGCCCACCCCCTACACCATAAATTGGTGGCTGCTCAGAGTTAGTGCACGGCTTTTGTCGTTTGGGAGCAACCCACCTCCGAAGTCTTTGAGAGAGAGATCCTTGCGAGTACAAAGCCCAAAACACCCAGAGCCAAAGAGTGTTAGGCATCACTGAATTCTTTCTGCCCGCGTGACCTGAAGACTTGTTACACTTGAGGACTGTGAATCCTCCAGTCGGTTATGCATCGCGTTCTGAGCATCCAAGAGTCATTGTGGATTGCCGGTGAACGAAGTCTGTGAAGGTTTGGAAGTCTACCTTGAAGACTTACCAGTGTGATTGGGCGAGGACTGGGTGTCCTCAGCTCAAGGGGAATAAGGTGAAGACGCGGTCTTCTGAGTTGAATCTCAGCCTCCCTAACCAGACATACAGTTGTCACAACAACTGGAACTGGTCTACCAAATCCTTGTCTTCACCAAGCAACTGGTTCTATCCTTCACTTTCCTTTACCTTACAGTTTGTCTTCATGAAGTGATTGTTTGCCTGTATGATTTGATTGACTTCACTGAGTGAAGACTGTTTACTGTTTATCTTCATACTATCTTCCATCCTGATCCATACTACCTAGCTGCGGATAGTCTTCGTACTTTCACTTCATTGCTTACTTGACTATGGCCTGTCTAGTGTAGTCTACCTTCCGCTGCATATCAATAGGTTCATTTCTATTGTCTGTCTTCAAAGCCCTCATGTTTTGAAGACTTCCATAAAAATCGCCTATTCACCCCCCTCTAGTTGATAACTAGCACTTTCAGTTAGCTTTAGAAGAATATATGCAAAAGATGCACGGATGCCGTAATAGTAAAAAAAAAAATCTTACCATGCCATCTCCATGGATGTTACCGTAGGTCAGCACACGCACTAGTGGAACGTATTGACCATAATGTGCAGGAGTTTGATAATTGATATTGTAATTCTCAACATCAATAATAAATGAGATAAGATGATCTTTGTCCCGATAAGTTAATTCTGCGCCATCCGTGTAGTAGGTTCTGTCTACCATCTTCCATACATTTTTTGAAGAATGAAAATATGTTGTCATTTATTTCAAAATAAACAATATAAATTACTTAATATCTATGTTTGAGAAATCACATGGCGGTAGAATTTGAAGCGTATCAACAAGGACCCAAATGTCCATATTCTCTTTGTCGATGTAAGGATCACCAAGATCCAAGGTGACAAGCATACCCTCATGAAAATCATACGTCTTGCAAAGTGCTTCCCAATTCGGGCAACCAAAATGGGATACGCTCTAAGAATTGTATAGATTTACAGCAAAATCATAACCATGATGGGTCCTTAGGTGAACTATCTTTGTTTCCATACTTTCATGATCTTCAAAATCCATCCTCTCCAAGACATAGCGTCTTGCATGGCATGGGATAAGCTAGTCGAATTGTAAAAGACAAAAAAAAATACACGTTGAAGAAGCAGTAGTCGTGCTTAATTACGAAAAAACACTTGTCGTCGTTGCGTACCATTTCAACATCGAAGGTCCCCTGGAGCTTAATACTGAAGCATCGACCTTCTACTAGGTGAGGCATGTCGCACAGACCCCGGTCATCACCGCACCAATCGCACTCTGGGAGCCTATCGTCGTCGTCAGACATTTCCTATGCTCATAATTCAAAGATTAAAGTTGTACAATTCAATATATGTACTACAAAAACTAAATTAGATCATTATTATTCATCACGGGTTGACTACCGGTCTGTCGAGTCTTTTCTTGAAAACTCTTAGCTCACGTGGTGTATATATTCGACCGTTGGTGATGGTCGCTCCTCCCTTCGTTCCCGAGTGCATTACACCAAAATGTCTAGCACACGGGAATGAAGGAGAAGCGACCCCCACGACAACAGTCAGGGTTATTCGTCCTCGCATATATGGTGGAGACTCTCCCTCACTGATTCCTCTCTAACATTTGCGACCATCAGTGATGGTCATTACTGCTACTTCCCCTAGTGCATAACAAAGGTCTAGCACAAGGAGAAGAAGGAGAAATGACCCCCACAACAATAGTCGGGATTCTTCGTCTTCTCTCATATATGGTGGACTGTAGGATCGAAAGTATGTCTAGAGGGGGGTGATTAGACTACTTGACCAAATAAAAATCTATCCTTTTCCAATTTTAAGTCTTGGCAGATATTAGCAACTTAGCACAAGTCAAGCAATCAACCTACACATGCAATTCTAAGAGTATAGCAGCGGAATGTAAATCATTGCATATGAAGGTAAAGGGAGGAGTTTGGAGGGAGCAAACGCAATGTAGACACGGAGATTTTTGGCATGGTTCCGATAGGTGGTGCTACCGTACATCCACGTTAATGGAGACTTCAACCCACGAAGGGTAACGGTTGCACGAGTCCACGGAGGGCTCCACCCACGAAGAAGCAACCTTGTCTATCCCACCATGGCCATCGCCCATGAAGGACTTGCCTCACTTGGGCAGATCTTCACGAAGTAGGCGATCTCCTTGCCCTTACAAACTCCTTGGTTCAACTCCACAATTTTGATGGAGGCTCCCAAGTGACACCTAACCAATCTAGGAGACACCACTCTCCAAAAGGTAATAGATGGTGTGTTGATGATGAACTCCTTACTCTTCTGCTTCAAATGATAGTCTCCCCAACACTCAACTCTCTCTCGTAGATTTGGATATGGTGGAAAGATGATTTGAGTGGAAAGAAACTTGGGGAAGGCTAGAGATCAAGATTCTTGTGCTTGGAATGGAATATCTTGGTCTCAACACATGAGTAGGTGGTTCTCTCTCAGAAAATGTATGGTAGAAGTGTAGGCACGTTCTGATAGCTCTCTCCATGAATGGAGGATGGGTGGAGGGGTATATATAGCCTCCACACAAAATCTAACCATTACACACAATCTACCAAACTCGGTGAGACTGAATACTCAAACTCGGTTAGACCGATTCAGTTCAAAATGTGAACGTTAGGCTTTTCGGTGGGACCGACATGTCAACTCGATGGGACCGATTTCATTAGGGTTAGGGCATAACGTAATCTCGGTGAGACCGATTTTTGTAATAGGCAAACAGAGAGTTGGTCAGGCAAACTCGATGGGACCGATCGCTCATTTCGGTGAGACCGAAATGTTACGAAAAGGAAACAGAGAGTTTGCATTGCGAACTCGGTGGGACTGATCGCTCATCTCGGTTAGACCAAAACGTTACGAAGGGAAATAGAGAGTTCACAATCCCATCTCGGTGAGACCGAGATCCCTATAGGTGAGACCTAACTGATTAGGGTTTCTGGCTATGGCTATGTCAAATGAACTCGGTGGCGCCGGATAGATCAAATCGGTGGGGCTGAGTTTGACTTTTGGTTTGGGACATATGTGGATATGAGAAAGTGGTTGAGGGCTTTTGGAGCATATCACTAAGCATTTTGAGCAAGCAAGCAATTAAGCAACACCTCATCCCCTTTTAATAGTATTGGCTTTTCCTATGGACTCAATGTGATCTTTGATCACTAAAATGAAAATTTAGATTCTTGAGTTTTTGCCAATATGTGTCCTTAGCATTTTGAGGGGTCCACATTCCTAGTCCATGCCATGCCAATCATTGAACTTTCTGAATGAATCATCTTGAAAGAGCATTAGTTTAATGAGCTATATGTTGTTAGGAATTACCAAAACCACCCAGGGATAGTTGCACTTTTTTTAGAATCATCGGGGGAGGAGTCCCTCCATCTGAATATATTGCTCAAAGTGGCCATAATGCCAGGAGAGTGATCTAGTTTATAAGGAAAACCGGCTCAAAAACCTTAACAAATTGACCCCGTTTATGAGGAAAACCGAGCCGAAAACCAGACAAGTAACAAGTGTTACAAGGAAAGGAGAGGAACATGACGGCCAACATAAGGCAAGACCTAGCTAGCATACTAACGGGACCAGGTAGATGAGGGGTACATCGAGGGACCACAATACCAAGACTCTACAAACAGCCTAACGCACCGCACCGGTGTGCGTATCAAACCCCACAACACAACAGAGGAGCATCCACAATCAACGAGTGCCCAAGCTTAACACGAACCTTGTGCCAAAGCTTAACATGAACCTTGACTGAGCGCTCCGCCACGAAAGTTCAAGACGATTAGCAAGTCCGGGAGGCATCATTGCATCGTCATTGAGCAAAGGTGAACCAAGATGAGACCAAGAGCTCGAGGCTCGCCTCAACAGAACAGGGTCATGAGCATGCATAGTAGCAGGCCGGAGGCCACATGTAGGACAGCCGAAGAGAAACACCTGAAGAAGAACACACCACCCTCGGTCATGAGCAGGCCGCACCACCACCACCAAACGCACCACCCATAACCACACACAACAATAGAAGCCATTGTTTGGGTCTCCAAGATGATGCCTCCAAGAAGGTAGTGTTGTCGAGCACACAACACCATCATCCGATCCGGCAAGCCCGATCTTTGGTTTTTACTCAGAGACCACAAACAAAGAACTGTAGGTGTTGTAGCTCCACGACGACACCTCCTACGAGGAAAAGGACGTCCGTAGACGATGCTGCCGCCAGAATCAGTAGATCCGATGTAGGGTTCTCACCCGGAGTTTGAGCACATCCCTACAACAAGATGGCAGCCGACCACCACCGCGGTCGAACCCTCCAATGATGAAGAAGAACGACGAACTGCCTCAGCCAGTCGCACCTTGCGGAGACCACTAATGGCCAAAATCAGCACTAGACGCCAGATCCACCAATGGCCGGCTGGACGCAGAGCCACCGAACGCAATGCGAGCCACCACGCCCCACCAATCATCATGCCAACAAGGAGCAGAGGGGCGCTGCCCGAGGCCAAGAACCACCATGGTTTCGGGCTGCAGCCATACATCAGGCACGGCTACGCGCCACACGTGCGCCACCGCACGCCTGCCGGAGGCCAGATCCGAAGCGCCCGCAGTGCAGACTGAAGGCGGGGGGATCGAACCTTGCTGTTGCAGCACCTCCCATGAAGAGCCGCAGCCGGTGCGACGCACACCACCAGACCAGAATCACCAGGCGAGGAGCACGGGCTGCCTCCCCGATGCTCCGGATCCAGCCGCACGAAGATGCCACCACGAGCTGCCACCACCAGATCCACCCGAAGCTGGCACACGAGCTCTAGCTCCAGATCCGCCTGGTGCAGCCACCACCAGGACCAAACGGGGCGGCCCGCCAAACAGCCGCATGGGCGCCGTCCCGCCGGAGGTCGTCGGGCTACTCCAGCCGCGGGCCCGCCGCAAGACCCTGGCCAGGCCGAGCCCGGCACCACCACCCGCGCCCCACAACCACAAGCACCAGCAACCCCTCACGCGCATTAGCTTGAAAGCCTGCCGAGCCGGACCACCGTGTGCACACCAACGTGGATCCATGCGCAACAGCGCCAACACCAACTCCCCCATGGCCGAAGGCGCGACAGACGCTAGATCTGGGTCGAGAAGCCCCGGATCCGCGCCAGACGGTGCCAGACAACGCACCAAGACCAGCCACCGTGGCCGTCACAAGAACGGCTGCCACACCCACACAAGAGGCCACCCGCGCCGACGCGAGATGGGGAAGCCCTGCCACCGCCGTCCATGCGACGGGCTTCACCCGACCATGTCCTCCGACGATGGCAAGGAGTGAGGGCGAAGAGGAGGGGAGGCCGGCGGCGGAGATTTGGGTCTTCCACCCGTGTCGCCCTTGGAGGGATAGTTGCACTTTCAATCTCCCCCTTTTTGGTAATTGATGACAACATATAGATCAAAGCTTCGACAAATGATAATAAGATTAAAAAACATCATCGCTTTGAGAAGTATGTGATAAGCAAGAGCTCCCCCTAAATTTGTGCATTATTTAAAATTTGCTTTTGAATGCAAATGCACAATCGATTAGGATCATGGGTTACTCTTCCGTGTCACATACATCTTGGTGGAGCGCTCAAAATGATAGAAAGTAAAAAATATTCACTCATCACCAAGGCAAAGTGAGTGATCATACATGAGAGATAAATAATAGCATCATTCAAGCACAAGCATTAAGGTAATATGATCAAACACATGATCAAACAAGTATCTCAACACACACATAAAGTATCAAACAAGTAAGCACACAACTAAGTATCAAACAAGTAGCAAATGAGGCAAAAAGAAGCAAAGATCTCTCTCTCTCTCAAAGCTATGATCTATACACTTTCTCCCCTTTGGCAACAAGTTACCAAAAAGCTTGAAAATGCATAGTGCTATGCGTCTCTCTAGGGTTGATCTTCGGGAGGAGGCGTTGAGAGGACTCCAAGGACGAATGCATCGGTTGAAGTTGTTGGAGCTGGTGGAGTGGCAACTGGAGGTGCTACTGATTTTGTGGCTGCAGGTGCTGATGTAGTTTCTCTTGTGTCAGTCACTGGCACTGCAGCAGATCTCTGTCCCTTTGGCACTCTCTGAAAGGCATCTGTGGTAGCATGCCCTTTCCTTTCCTCAGCTTCTTCCTAGAGCTGCTCAGCTATTGTCTGCATCTCTCTCACCTTCAAGTCAAGATCATAAAACTTTGTTTCAATGATCCTCTCCATGCTTTCTTGGTGCCGAGTCAGGGTGGTCAATCCTTTCTCAATCCTCAAGGTGGCTTAAATCAGATATCCAAGTTGATCTTGCTTTGATTTGAGAAACACTGGAGAAGCCTCTTCAGCACTTGGCATCTTTGCTGCCTTCTCAGCCTTTGCTTTCTCCCTCTTCTCTTGAGCTTCCACAGATGTGGGATCTTCAACATTCATGACAACTGTGTTGTCCTCAAAATCAGGCCTCAAGGGAAGATGTTTCTTGTCCAACAAGTAAGTGCATGTGCCCATCTTGGAGTTGATGAGCACCTGGATGTGTAGAGCATACCCGCGTGACCTCTTCTGATTTGGAGTTGTCCTCTTGATTGTCTCAATAACCAGACTTATCACTTTGAACTTTTGGGGCACATCAAACAACTGCAGCAGGTTTATGGAATGGCCTCTGATCATCATATGATCACCTGACTTGGGCAACAAGGTATGCCTCAAGATAGTGTTGATGGTGGTCAGACCAAACAATAGATAGTACACAGAACCCATCTTGTGAGTCTCCAAGGCTTTGTTAGGAATTTCTTTGTACATGTTAGCCATGGAGTTGTGATCCTTCTTCTTCTTGGCATATACAGCTATGTCATCTTCATGCTCTACGGGGGCATTGATCAGTTTGGCCCATTTAGCAACTGTTGATTGGTACCTAGTACCCTCAGACATCGAGACAATTCTGCCATAAGGATAGAAATGTGCTGTGGAGTAGAATTGCATGATGAGTTCATCATTCCACTTGGTCAACTTCTGACCCAAAAATTTGTCTACCCCACATAGCCTGAAGCTCTCATGCACTCCTGGAAGTGGTCTTCGTTGTTGTCAATATACTTCTAGTCTACCCACTTAATATTGCAGACAATGCGCTTCTTATCTAGCATAATAGTCTCATAGAAGTCCTAATGCTCCTTGGTGTGAAACCTGTAATCCACAAAAGTCCTTCTCCTCACAGCATATGGATCAGATTGTCTCCATAGTCCGAGACATGCATCCTTTCCGATCTTCATATTTTATGCCACTGGATGGTTATCATCATGGTCAGGGGTCCTGGGCTTCAGCTTCCTAAGCACTTGGGCTTCATCATCATCATCATCATCATCATCATCATCATCATCATCATCATCATCATCATCATCATCATCATCATCATCATCATCATCATCTTCTTCTTCTTCTTCTTCTTCTTCTTCTTCAATTTCAGTCTCAGGCACTGGGGCCTTGTTCTTCTCAGCAGTTGGTATATTCCTTGTGCTCCTCTTTGGTGCAATCTTGGGAGCTGGAGAAGAATCTTTGGGGGCGGTCTTGGGCTTAGAAGAGGCAGCCCCATACTTAATGGCATCCCCCATCAGCTTTTGGCCTTGGGTGCTGGTGCAGCATCCTCTTCCTCTTCCTCTTCCTCTTCATCCTCAGTTGGGTCTTCCATCATAGAGGATCTCCCAATGACTTTGGCCATGGTCTTCTTGACCCTTTCCTTTCTTTTCTTGCCCTCACTGATAACCCACAAGTATAGGGGATCAATTGTATCCTCTTTCGATAAGTAAGAGTGTCGAACCCAACGAGGAGCTAAAGGTAGAACAAATATTCCCTCAAGTTCTATCAACCACCGATACAACTCTACGCACGCTTAACGTTCGCTTTACCTAGAACAAGTATGAAACTAGAAGTACTTCGTAGGTGTTGTTGGATAGGTTTGCAATATAATAAAGATTACGTAAATAAAAAGCTAGGGGCTGTTTAGATAAAGACACAACTAAGTTAGTTTTAGTAAAGAGCTTTTTGTTACGAGAAAGTTATTTGTCCCTAGGCAATCGATAACTAGACCGGTAATCATTATTGCAATTTTATCTGAGGGAGAGGCATAAGCTAACATACTTTCTTGACTTGGATCATGTGCACTTATGATTGGAACTCTAGCAAGCATCCGCAACTACTAAAGATCATTAAGGTAAAACCCAACCATAGCATTAAAGTACCAAGTCCTCTTTATCCCATATGCAAACAACCTACTTACTCGGGTCTGTGCTTCTGTCACTCACGCCACCCACCATAAGCAAATCATGAACATATTGCAAACCCTACAACGGGAATCCCTCACGCTTGCGCGACACGGATAGCACCATAGGATAGCACCAATAATAAAACATGCAACTCAAACCAATCACGATCATCAAATAACCCATAGGACAAAACGGATCTACTCAAACATCATAGGATAGCCATACATCATTGGGAAATAATATATAGCGTTGAGCACCATGTTTAAGTAGAGATTACAGCAGGTAAGAGAGAGGTTACACCGCTGCATAGAGGGGGGAAGAGTTGGTGATGATGGCGGTGAAGTTGTTGGTGAAGATTGCGATGATGATGATGGCCCCCGGTGGCACTCCGGCGCCACCGGAAGCGAGAGGGAGATAGCCCCCTCCTTCTTCTTCTTCCTTGGTCTCCCCCCTAGATGGGAGAAGGGTTTCCCCTATGGTTCTTGGTCTCCATGGCATGGGAGGGGCGAGAGCCCCTTCGAGATTGGATCTGTCTCTCTCTATTTCCGCGTTCTCAAATTCTGCCCTTTCACCGTTTCTTATATTCCCGGAGATCCGTAACTCCGATTGGGCTGAAATTTTAACACGATCTCTATCCAGATATTATCTTTCTTGCGGCGAAATAAGGGCATCAACCGCCTTACGGGGTGGCCACCTAGGCCCAGGGAGCGCCACCCTGCCTCGTGGCCCCCTCGGGCATCGTCTCGCGTTGATTTTTCTTCCCAAAAATCACATATATTCCAAAAAAATCTCTGTCAGTTTTTATCCCGTTTGGACTCCATTTGATATGGATTTACTGCGAAACAAAAAACATGCAACAAACAGGAACTGGCACTGGGCACTGGATCAATATGTTAGTCCCAAAAATAGTATAAAAAGTTGCCAAAGGTATATGAAAGTTGTGGAATATTGGCATGGAACAATCAAAAATTATAGATACGACGGAGATGTATCACTCACCAGTAACCTCTTCAGTTGATTTGGAAGTCTCAAGTGTGGAGGCTCTAGACTTAGAAGTGGGCACTCTCTTTGCAGGAGCTTTCTTGTGCATACCAGGCTTTGTAGATGCACCTGTGCCAAACTCTTTCTTGACAACCCTTTTCTTGGAGCTGACCTCCTCGTCAGCAGCTACATAGTCTTCATCTTCAGACTCAGAATTTCTCTTCCTCCTCTGCCTAGTAGCAGCCTTAGGCAGGTTGCTAGGAGTACTTCTACTGCCATCATCATAACTGTCAGAGGGACTAGTGCCCTCACTCAGATTCAACTGCTCCTCAGACTTGTTCTGGCTGTCACTCTGATCAGACATGGTTGATACTGCAAACTGAAAGCTGACTCTGTGAATAGTTATAGATGAGATAGAGTGGATGAGCATCACAAAGTGTAGAGGTTTTGCAAAACAAATGAGTCAAAAACTTAGTTTTAGTTTTCCATAGAAAGCATTTCAGAGCTATTGATTTGTTAAACTCGGTGACACTGAAACAACCGTTGGAGTCTAAACTAGTGGACTCGGACAGACCGAGACACAGTTTGGTGACTTCGAGATTGCTAGGGTTTCACTGAGAGTTGAACTTGATCACACCGATTTGCAAGTTTCAGTCAGACCAAAAAGTGCAAGTGCAATGGCCTAAGCCAAATTGGTGAGACCAATTTCCACAACTCGGTTGGTCCGTGATGAGTTTGGCAGAAACCTAACCCTAAATTTTCGAATCAAATCTAATCTAAAGGATGTTTTTGCCGGACAGGATGATCTCTTACGTGATAAGAAACATGGCATTTGCTTTGTGCTAAGAATCGGAGGAAAGAATCGCACAAAGATTCGAACTCATACCCTAGTTTGGTGATGAGCTCGCTACGGCAGCAACGGCGGTGTTGAATTCTGTTGATGGTGATGGAGACCAGCGGCGGGAGGTCGCTGGCGACGAGAGGACATCCGGAGACCCGAGACGGTAGAGTAGGACACGCGTGGGCGAAGAGGTTTTGGAGAAATTTCCAATATTTGACCCGTCGGTATATATATCCTGACCCAGTCGGTGTGACCGAGTGGAACAACTCGGTGGCACCAAGATGCAGAATCGTAAGAGGTTACTACAACTTGGTGTGACCGAGAAGTTCTAATCAGTTGCACCGAGATTGAAAACCTAGATGAACTCAGTGAACTCGGTCAGACCAAAAAGGATGAATCGGTCGGACCGAAATGCACAGAGAGGTTTTGGAAGTTTAAGTCTATGACGAATCGGTGACTCCGAGTGCTCCTCACAAAGAGGGTTCGAATCTGACTTGATCAAACTTTGTGGTGTAGCATGAATAGAGTTTGAGACGAGAACAACATGGATAGCTAGAGGAAGTTCTTAGGCATTCTTGTCCATCCATTTGTCAAAAAGGAAAAGAGCCAAACAATCAAAGCAACAAATGGATGTCCTTGAATGAGTAAAATATGCAACCGACATGCTCACACAATAAGATGGCAAATGAAATATGTGGCAAAGCATGCACAAACAGTCTAGCATCTATCAAGCAATTTGCGATGACTAGGTCATCTATATATGAGTATATTGACTGAGGAGTCAAATGAGAACATTTGATCGTAGGTCATACTCATCGTTTAAGCACAAGTGGGGTTACCACTTTTACATAAAGCATTGTTGTGTTCACACCATTAGAGTTTCTTTAGCTCAATTCTTAGAGTAAAGCTCCCCTAGATGTGATATCCATCCTAAGAGGGACGAACTAACCTTGGGTTTTGTCGATGATGACTTCATGTAGATTTTGAAGATGTGAATGCTCAATGTTGACGTAGATCATTCGGAGCGATCCATTGGAGTGAGTTGCACTTTCAATACCTACACAGGTTAGTCCCACAAGGAACAAACAAGGATATCCATAGACATAGAGTGAATTCGCACAAGATGATGTCCATGAAAGCATTAGGTTACCTTGTCCCTTGTCTTACCAACAAGAGGGTTTGTGACTCCTTGAACTAGTGCAAGATGTGAAAGTTGTTTGCACTTGGCCTCGCCAAAATTATATGAGTGAAGTATGTTGGCAGAGTCACCCTCAAGAACTCTCTAGTCCTTCTTCTTCGGGATACACATCAACTTGATGGGAATCCTTGGAGTTGTAGTCGTACTTGATGAGGAAGAACTTGATGTGGTCTTGGGATCCCACTTGACCAAGGCCTTGGGAGCTTCTTCAAATGCATTAATCTCCTCTTGAAGCTTGTCCTTGCCTTTTTGCTTGTGGTCTTGCGGTGGAAGATCATCTTGAGCTTGTGTCCCCTTGAAAGAAGTAGGATCATACTTCTCTTGTTGAGGAACAAACTTCGTCTTGGGTATTGATCTTCTTCCTATTCAACTCCATTGGCATTGAACTTTCGTTCAAAACCAACACCTTGATTCTTCCGGTGCCTTCCTTGCTTGTGTACAATTTCCTCAAATTGCTTACTTCCGGCAAGGCTCTTGTAAACACCTTTCCCTACAATTCCCTTCAATAAGCTATTTTCTTGCTCAAGTGTAACTTGGCTAAGAGAATCATTAGTGGAATCAAGAGAACTACTAGAAGCAACAATATTGGATTTAACATGATTATTGTTACTACTAGAAGAAGAATCTTTCCTTCTCTTGTTACTAGATTTTACTTGTGGCATGTAAGTAGACAAGAGTAAACGCTTGGCAATGTAAGAAGAACTTTTCTTGCGAAGATCATCATTGATTGCCTTTAAGAACCCATGCTCTTGCTCAAGATTGAGCTTTTCAAAGCGTAGCTTCTCATGAGTCTTTAAAAGCTCTCGATGATCTTCCAAGGTAGTTTCATGAGCTAGCTTAAGAGTGTTTAGTTCTTTACTTAGATGCTCAATCTCCTTCTTATCATCGTCATTCGTTTTATCTTGATTAGCATGATTAATAGCAAGCTTATCATAGTTTTCATCACTAGAGTTGTCAACAAGTAAATCTTCCTCACCTAGCAAATCATCTTCATCACTATTGAAATCAACATACTCGGGGTGTGATACCTTTGAGCCTTTAGCCATGAAGCATCTTCCAATTCCTTCATTTGGTGAGTCAAATATGTCATAGGAGTTGGTCGACACAAGTGCTAGACCGGCAACACCTTCATCTCGAGTATATTCGGAGTTGGAGTAATAACTTCTCTCGGAGTGATGGTCGGAGTCGGAGTCGGAGCTGGATACCCATTCACCAACATGAGCTTGATGTCTTCATTTTGTGTAGCTCCTTGATGACTTGTCCTTCCTTTCCGAGTCCTTGCTTCTTCGAGAGGTTCTTCATTCATAACGATCATCTCTACTCCTTCTCTCTCTTGGAGGTGATTCTTCTCTTCTACTTCTCCTTTTAGGTGAGTCTTCTCTTCTTTTGTAGGGAGCCATACACTCATTTGAGTAGTGTCCGGGTCTTCCACAACTGTAGCAATTGCGCTCACGACTAGAAGATCTTTTGTCATTGTAGGACCTTGACTTGGAACTCCTTTCTTTGTTCCTACTCTTGTAGAACTTGTTGAAGTTCTTCACCATTAGGCTCAATTCCTCATTGAAGGCTTGTTTCTCACTTGACGATGTAGGAACATCACATGAGGCTTTGTAAGCACCACTTGACTTGTTGTGAAGCTCTTCTTTATCCTTGAGTGACATCTCATGAGAAACAATTCTTCCAATGACTTCTGTTGGCTTGAGATCTTTGTAATTGGGCATCATTTGGATCAATGTGCACACGGTATCATATTTCCCATCCAAGGCTCTTAGGATCTTCTTGATGATGAATCTGTCGGTCATCTCTTCACTTCCTAAGCCGGCAATCTCATTTGTGATGAGAGCAAGCCTAGAGTACACTTCAGTGACACCTTCACCATCCTTCATTTTGAACTTGTCAAGCTGACTTTGAAGCACATCCAATTTGGATTCCTTGACGGAGTTGGTACCTTCGTGCATATCAATCAAAGTATCCCAAATTTCCTTTGCATTCTCAAGGCAGCTGATTTTGTTGAATTCTTCGGGGCACAATCCGTTGAAGAGGATACCACAAGCTTGAGCATTGTATTGTAGCATCCTCAACTCTTCCGCGGTAGCTTCACGATTCGGTTCTCTCCCATTAAAGAATTCACCTTGCAAGCCAATACACACAATAGCCCAAACCGTGGGGTTATGTCCAAGAATATGCATTTTCAATTTATGCTTCCAACTAGCAAAGTTAGTACCATCAAAGTAAGGACCTCTATGGTGGTAATTTCCCTCGCTAGATGCCATACTCTCCTAGGTTGTGAAACCAAGGCTATGATCACCAAAGCTATGGAAATCAAGGCAAATGGAGACCAAAGCTGTGATACCACTTGTAGGATCAAAAGTATGTCTAGAGGGGGGTGATTAGACTACTTCACCAAATAAAAATATATCCTTTTCCCAATTTTAAGTCTTGGCAGATTTAGCAACTTAGCACAAGTCAAGCAATCAACCTACACATGCAATTCTAAGAGTATAGCAGCGGAATGTAAATCATTGCATATGAAGGTAAAGGGAGGAGTTTGGAGGCAATGTAGACACAGAGATTTTTGGTGTGGTTCCGATAGGTGGTGCTATCGTATTTCCACGTTGATGGAGACTTCAACCCACAAAGGGTAACGGTTGTGCGAATCCATGGAGGGCTCCACCCACGAAGGGTCCATGAAGAAGCAACCTTGTCTATCCCACCATGGCCATTGCCCACGAAGGACTTGCCTCACTTGGGTAGATATTCACGAATTAGGCGATCTCCTTGCCCTTACAAACTCCTTGGTTCAACTCCAAAATTTTGACGGAGGCTCCCAAGTGACACCTAACCAATCTTGGAGACACCACTCTCCAAAAGGTAATATATGGTGTGTTCATGATGAACTCCCTGCTCTTGTGCTTCAAATGATAGTCTCCACAACACTCAACTCTCTCTCACAGATTTGGATATGGTGGAAAGATGATTTGAGTGGAAAGCAACTTGGGGAAGGCTAGAGATCAAGATTCTTGTGGTTGGATTGGAATATCTTGGTCTCAACACATGAGTAGGTGGTTCTCTCTCAGAAAATGTATGGTAGAAGTGTAGGCACATTCTGATAGCTCTCTCCACGAATGGAGGATGGGTGGAGGGGTATATATAGCCTCCGCACAAAATCTAACCATTACACACAATTTACCAAACTCGGTGAGACCGAATACTCAAACTCAGTCAGACCGATTCAGTTCAAAATGTGAACGTTAGGCTTTTTGTTGGGATCGACATGTCAACTCGGTGGGACTGACTTCATTAGGGTTAGGCACAACGTAATCTCGGTGAGATCGATCACATAAACTCAGTGACACCAATTTCTGTAATAGGCAAACAGAGAGTTGGTCACGCAAACTCGGCGGGACCGATCGCTCATTTCGGTGTGACCGAAACGTTACGAAAAGGAAACAAAGAGTTTGCATTGCGAATCGGTGGGACCGATCACTCATCTTAGTTAGACCGAAACGTTATGAAGGGAAACAAAGAGTTTGCAATCCCATCTCGGTGAGACCGAGATCCCTATCGGTGAGACCGAACTTATTAGGGTTTCTGGCTATGGCTATGTCAAATGAACTCGGTGGCGCCGGATAGATCAAATCAGTGGGGCCGAGTTTGAGTTTTGGTTTGGGACATATGTGGATATGAGAAAGTGGTTGAGGGATTTTGGGGCATATCACTAAGCATTTTGAGCAAGCAAGACATTAAGCAACACCTCATCCCCTTTCAATAGTATTGGCTTTTCCTATGGACCCAATGTGATCTTTGATCACTAAAATGAAAATGTAGAGTCTTGAGTTTTTGCCAATACATGTCCTTAGCATTTTGAGGGGTCCACATTCCTAGTCCATGCCATGCCAATCATTGAACTTTCTGAATGATCATCTTGAAAGAGCATTAGTTCAATGAGCTATATGTTGTTAGGAATTACCAAAACCACCCAGGGATAGTTGCACTTTCATGGACACACTCCCTCACTGATTTCTCGACTGTTTGTGATGGTTGTTACTCCTCCTTCCCCTAGTGCATACAAAGGTCTAGCACAAGGAGGACAAGAATAAGAAACGACCCCCACGACAATAGTTGGGATTCTTGTTCTCTCATATATGGTGTAGACTTTCTCCCTCGCTCATTTGTTGATAGTCATGTATGGAGCCTCGACAGACTTAAAGTCAGCCTAAAATGTCGTTTAGTTATCTTTCTACAAAATCCGAGCGAGTCAATATTTCCTACATATTCTAGAACAAGTCATGCCAAAATTCACGGAAAAATCTGGCATGACCTTTGCTAAAAAGGATATATATCGAGCGCCTGAAATTTGCAGGAATGGAAATTAATCAACACTCCGGCAAAACATAGGCCACTATGAGGTGTTCCCTGGAATCATAGGCCACTCATTTAACTACTACTCTACTACAACTATCAAAACATCTACATCATCATCGACATGGGGATTTGGCTGGTCTCACCTCAAGGTCGGAGGTGGTCGATGGCAGGGACGACGGCGGGGATGATGTAAGGGCTCCTTGATTTCTGCAAAAAACAAAATATAAATAAAAACATTATTATCCTCATCTTAGGACTTAGTGAAACCCTATGTCTAAAACATCCTACTTCTAGCCCTACCATTTACTAAAAATACCTTCTTCTAACCCTAAAAATTGAAAAGACCTATACATTTACTAAAAATACCCTAGTTCTAGCCCTAACATCTGTCCATCCATCCATCCATATATCCTCATAAACCCTAGAAAAATGCCCTGGTTTAACTACTGTCTACTTCTTGAATCATAGAAAAGTGCCCTAATTTCACATAACTTTCCTATTCTATTCAAAAGACCTACATTTACTTATTTTTTTCAATTATATTAAGAAAACCTACATTTATTAAAAAAAACTCATATAGCATAATACATTTTTGTACCTAAAAATTTCTATTACTAAATTCTTTTACTAAAAAATTCTATACCTAAATTTTTATACAACGAGAGTTGGGAGGAGGAGGAGGGAGGAGTGAGGGCTTCGTGCGGCATGGGGAGAGAGGAGAGAGGAGGGCAATGGGAGAAGGGAGGAGGGAGGAGGGCAGTCGGAGGAGGGGGGATGAAGGAGAGAGGAGGGCAGCGAGAGGAGGAGGGAGGGAGGCAGATACCTTGGGGGCGCTGGTGGGTGACGACGGGCGACAACGGCGACCGTGGGCGACGGCGGGAGACGGCGGCAACGACGCACGGCGGAGTGAGCGAGTGAGAGTGGGAGGGGGAGAGTGCGGACGCGCACGGGCCGGGGGTGTGGATAAGGTGCCTCGTAGTAGTAGCACTGGTTCGTAACCACTGCTACTGATAAGCTCCATAGTAGTAGCGCATTAAGGGAACCAACGCTACTGCTATGATCATTAGCAGTAGCGATTTTATAGAACCAATGCTACTACTAAGGCTAAGCATGTAAAAAATCATCAAATTAAAAAAAGCATTGGTCATCAATGATATTTTTATGTAGAATCTAAATTATCTGTATGGATCTTAGCCGGTTTAGGAACCGACGAATATTCATATTGTCACAGATCCTACACATATAGTACAATGAAGACCAAGTGGTTGTGGTAGTTTGATAAGCACCATATTTAAGGTGGTAAACATTCTGTTCGCAGAGCGAGGTGGGACTAAACTTTGGTCATAGGAGGGGACTGAATTTAGCAGTAGCGCTGGTTGGAGGAAATTGCTATTGCCAAGTACAATAACAGTAGCGCTTTTTACGTAAGAGCGCTACTAGTATGCCTAGCCTGCTGGCAACGGTCTCACAATTATAGTAGTAGCGTGTTTTGTAACTACAACGCTACTGCTATGTGCATAGTAGCAGCGCTCTTTCGGCCCAAGCGCTACTGCTAAATAGTAGCAGCGCTGCCTTTTAAAAAACGCTACTGGTAAGCTCCTGTGTATAAGGTTTTCCCGAGTAGTGTCTATCAATTTCCCAACAATAATTTGTTTACCCACCATATGCTATTTTTCTCGAGAGAAGCCACTAGTGAAATCTACGGCCCCCGGGTCTCTTCTTTATTATATTTGCCTTCGAGATATATTTTTATTTGCTTTTATTTTCAGATCTATTAATCAAAAAACCCAAAAATACCTTGCTACAATTTTTATTTATTTATTTTATCTCACGTTCCCACGAGATCTATTTATCCAATATACTACAAAATTTACCTATCTTTTACCCGAGAGGGATTGACAACCCCTCTTTTACGTCGGGTTGCAACTATTTGTTCTTTGTGTGCAGGTGCCGTTCATGTAGTGTTGCGTGCTTCTTGTAAGTGCATCTAGTCCCACCCCTAGTTGGTTTTGGAGTATTGACGACAAACGTGGTTGAGGGACTAATGTGTTTGTGAGAATTGCAGGATAACACATGTAGTAGTCCCTCATTGATTCAGTTTACCTACCAGAGATGACCCCTAAAAATGTATGAAGATATTGAAGACAATGGTGGTTCGTGAAGAGATTCACGTTGAAGATAATGACATGTGAGGACATTCACTTTAAGACTATGGAGTGCGAAGACATAGTTTCTTTCATAGTTCCTTTTCTTCTTTCTCGAGTCATAGGAACCACCGTACTGTTAAGTGGGGTCCAAGTGAACAAAGTCAGATGACTGAAGTGATGCTCAACCTAAATCCTATGTCTTCAAGTGAAGACAATGAGAGCAAATCGTATCTAGAGCAGGATGAGTCAGCTTTGCTTGTAGCCCAAGCCAAGTTGCCACGTGTGTTGAAATCTGGCCATTGGACACATGTTGGTTCCTTAGTGACCCAGGGTCATTTCAGACATATCATGTTGGGTTGCCTCTGGGCTATAAATAGCCCATCCCCTACACCATAAATTGGTGGCTGCTCAGAGTTAGTGCATGACTTTTGTCGTTTGAGAGCAACACACCTCCGAAGCCTTTGAGAGAGAGATCCTTGCGAGGACAAAGCCCAAAACACCCAGAGCCAAAGAGTGTTAGGCATCACTGAACTCTTTCTGTCCGCTTGACCTGAAGACTTGCTACACTTGAGGACTGTGCATCCTCCAGCCTATTAGGCATCGCGTTCTGAGCATCCAAGAGTCATTGTGGATCGCCGGTGAACGAAGTCTGTGAAGGTTTGGAAGTCTACCTTGAAGACTTACTAGAGTGATTGGGCATGGACAGGGTGTCCTTAGCTCATAGGGAATAAGGTGAAGACACAGTCTTCTGAGTTCAATCTCATCCTCCGTAACCAGACGTACATTTGTCACAACAACTGCAACTGGTCTACCAAACCCTTGTCTTCACCAAGCAACTAGTTCTATCCCCTACTTCCTTTACATTTCAGTTTGTCTTCGTGAAGTCATTGCTTGCTTACCTGATCTGATTGACTTCACTATGTGAAGACTATTAATTGTTTGGCTTCGTACTATCTTCCATTCTTATCCATACTACCTAGCTATTGTTAGTCTTCGTACTTTCACTGTACTGCTTACTTGACTATGACATGTCTAGTGTAGTTCATCTTCCGCTGCATATCATATAGGTTCATTTGAACTGTTTGGCTTCAAAGACCTCGTGTTTTGAAGACTTCCATAAAAATCGCTTATTCACCCCTCTCTAGTCGATCACTAGCACTTTCAATTGGTATCAGAGCAAGGTGCTCCCATGTTCTGTGTGATTCGGTTTAACCACCTGGAGTATTAGCTATGTCGACTGCAGGGATAATCAAAGTCTCCACTGCATGCCCAGTCTTCGATGGCACTGATTACCCCTACTGGAAGAATAAGATGCGCATGCATCTTGAATACATTGACATTAACCTTTGGTATGTCGTCAAGACAGGCGTTCCCAAGGTCAGTGAAGGTGTCACCGCTGCTAATGTCAAGAGGTTCACGCAACTGGACTCAACCGCCAAGAACATCATCTATGGTCATATGACCAAAGGATAGTGTGGCCGTGTGAGTGCATTGGAAACTGCGAAGCTAGTCCGGGACTAGCTGTCCAAGGTCAACGAAGGCGTCTCTACTCAGAGAGACTCAAGGATTGATGTTCTTCGCAACCTCTTGAACCGCTTCAAGAGAAACGACAATGAAAATGTCCAACTCACATTCAATCGCCTCACTGATATCACAAATGAGCTTTGTGCTTTTGGCGCCACTGAGATTACCAAGCATGAAATCGTGAAGAAGCTTCTGAGATCACTTGATAGCTCATTCGACACCTTGGCCCTGATGATACAAGAACGTCCTGACTTCAGAGAACTCAATACGTCCAATATACTTGAGAGGCTCAACACACAATGGTTCCAACTATCCGAGAAGAGAGACATCTATGGCCCCAACTATGGCCAAACCCGTGCTTTGAAGGCTAAGGTTGTTTCCTCATCTGAAGAAGAATCTGACTGCAGTTCTGAGGATCTTGAAGGCATTCTCAGAGAGCTAGCAATCCTTGTAAAGAAGTTCCAAAAGTTCTCCAAGAAGAATCGCTTTGGAAAGTCTTCAAGATCCAGCTCAAGAAATGATGAGGCTTCCTCTCGTGACTACGAGAAGAGAACATGCCACAAATGCAAGAAGCTAGGCCACTACATCTCTGAGTGCCCTCAATGGGACAAGGAATCTAAGAAGAAGAAGAAGAGCAAGGAATATGATTTTGATGACAAGAAGAAGAAGAAGAAATCCTCAAAGTCATCTTCAAAGTCTTCATCAAAGTCTTCGTCTCATAAGAAGAGCTCATCTGGCAAGGCTGGTGCATTCGTTGGCAAGGACATGGATTCAGAGGAGGAGTCTTCTTCTGAGGAGGCGGAGGTGGAGTCTGAGGAGGAGCCTGATTCAGGAGTGGCAAGCCTGGCTCTAGCTTCGGCATTCGTCGCCAAGTCCATCTTCAACACTAAAGACAATGGTCATGTCGCCGACGCTGAAGCCGATGATGAGGATGACTTTGCTCCAACCTATTGCTTCATGGCACGAGATGCCAAGGTAACCTCACGCGATGCTTACTTCCAAACCTCTAGTGAATATGACTCTGAGTGTGAATCCAAACCCAGCTATAAAACTCTTGCTAAAATTGCAACTGAACAACAAACTGCTATGGAGCACATTCAAAAGTTGCTAGACAAAAGCGATGATCTGTTGGACGCGGAAATGAATCGAACTCGGTCCTTAATCGAAGACACTAAAAATCTTTGTGCTAAGTATGAGGAACTTGAAAGTCGTCATGAAACACTCTCAGCTACTCATGAGAAGCTTTCCTATGATTATCTTCAAAGGAAGCAAGATCTAGAGAAACTAAGAGCGTCTCATGAAGATCTTCGAAAAGAGAACGATTCACTTCTTGCTCAACAGATCAGTTTCTCTCATGAAGAATTTGTTCCGCCATGTTTAAAATGTCTTGAGCGTGATAACGCTATCTCTATTGCTGAATGTTCTACTACCTCTAATGTTGCAATATCTTCAACTGCTGATGTGGTAACTAACCCCTCTTCTGAGGATACCACTACTATTGCTGATGAGAATGCTAGGTTGAAGACATTGCTTGAAACATGCATGTATAAAAGCCTCAAAGGGCATCAGACATTGTGCGATGTCCTCAAGAAACAGATTCTGAACCAAAACCCTAGGAAAGAGGGTGTTGGGTTCGAGAGGAAAATAAATGTTGATGGTTCTTACTGGAAGCCTGAACAGTACCCCAAAACCACATGGGTTGATGCAAAGGGCCCTTCAGTGGACCCATCCACCTTATCTGGCTTCACTTGTGCTAACCCCATTATCATTGATGAATCCTTTGACACCAATTATAAGATGTTTAAGAATCAGAATGGTGAAGTGTTTGCCAGGTTTATTGGTACTAATTGCAGGAAAGGGCCACCTTTGAAGAAGATCTGGGTGCCCAAAAGTTGTCTTGAGAAGCTTCCCGTGATTGTCATCATGACACCACCTGGGAAGAAGACAAACCCCAAACCAAAGGCTTCATATGGCCCAAAGGCTTCATACAGACAGAGGACCTCACAAGGTCACCCTAACGCCAATGTTTTGCAGGGAAATTATCATCAGACTCATGAATATGAGCATGTTTCTTCTAACCGCTATGTTCATAAATCAAAGAACTTTTCTGCATATTCATATGAGTATTATTCACCTCCTGCAAGGCTATTTGCTAGGGCTCCAAAGCCAAAGTTCTCAGATGCTGCACTTAGACTCATTGCTTCTAAGCCACCCTGAAGATGTGGGTGGTTAAGAAGAATTAACTTTCTCCTGCAGGGAAAGGTCTCCAGCCAAAAATCAAAGTCTTGTGACGCCAATGCTGGGGACCTAAAACATCTTGTGGGACGCAAGATAAAATGCCAGAATGGTCTTACCATTTATTTCGTCCCAGGCTTTCTTGACAGGCATCTTATATTACCGAACAAGAATCTTAACTTTGTTAGCATGCTTGTTTGCTATATGTTTGTGCTTCACAATACTCTTGGTGAAGCCTATCCCACTAACTGCACTGTAGGGTACGACTCTGAAAGCTACTGAGTGGATTATGGATAGTGGATGCACCAACCACATGACTGGTGATCGAAGTCTTCTTATGGATTCAACCCTACGTCCATCTACTAAAAGCCACATCACGTTTGCTGACACTGGTAAAAGAAAGGTATTGGGCTTAGGTAGAGTTGCAATCTCAAAGGATCAGCACATGGATAAAGTCATGCTTGTTGAATCCCTTGGATTCAACTTAATGTATGTCTCAATGTTTTGTGATCTGAACATGATTGTTATATTTGGAAAATAGCGTTGTCTTGTGCTTATGGATCTGACAAATCTCTAGTCTTTGAAGGATATCAAAGAGACGATCTGTATATGGTAGATTTCTCCGCAGGACCACAACTTGGAGTATGTCTTCTAGAAAAAGCTTCAGAGTGTTGGCTCTGGCATTATAGGCTAGGACATGCGGGCATGAGGAACTTGCACACTCTTGTGAAGAAGAACCATATCATTGTGTAAGTGCATCTAGTGCCACCCCTAGTTGGTTTTGGAGAATTGATGACAAACCTAGTTGAGGGACTAATGTGTTTGTGAGAATTGCAGGATAACACAGGTAGAAGTCCCTCATTGATTCGGTTTTCCTACCAGAGATGACCCCTAAAAATGTATGAAGACATTGATGTCAAAGGTGGTATATGAAGATATTCACATTGAAGACTATGACAAGAGAAGACATCGCATGAAGCCAATGGAGCTCGAAGACTTAGATCTTTCGTAGTTCTTTTTCTTCTTTGTTGAGTCATAGGAACCACCGTACTGTTAAGTGGGGTCCAAGATAACCAGTCAGAATGACTGAAGTGATGCTTAACCAAAACCTATGTCTTCGAGTGAAGACTATGAGAGTGAATCTTGTCCAGAGTCGGACAAGTCAGCTTTGCTTGTAGCCCAAGTAAAGTTGTCGTGTGAGTTTGAAATCTGACCGTTGGAACACGTGTCAGTTCCTTAGTGACCCAGGGTCATTTCGGACAAATCAGGTCGGGTTTCCTAGTGGCTATAAATAGCCCACCCCCTACAACCATAAACGGTTGGCTGCTCAGAGTTAGTGTACGACTTTTGTCGTTTGAGAGCAACCCACCTCGAAGCCTTTGAGAGAGAATTACTTGCGAGGATAAAGCCCTAACCACCCAGAGCCAAAGAGAATTAGGCATCACTTAAGTCTTCTTGTCTGTGTGATCTGAAGACTTATTACACTTGAGGAGTGTGAATCCTCCAGCCGGTTAGGCGTCGCGTTCTGAGAATCCAAGAGACATTGTGGATCGCCGGTGAACAAAGTCTGTGAAGGTTTGGGAGTCTACCTTGAAGACTTACCAGAGTGATTGGGCGAGGTCTATGTGACCTTAGCTCAAGGGGAATACGGTGAGGACTAGGTGTCCTGAGCTGCGTGTTCAGGACTGGGTGTCCGGGACTGTGTGTCCTCAGGTTTAAATACCTAGCCGCCCTAACCAGACGTACAGTTGTCACAACAACTGGAACTGGTCCAACAAATCATTGTCTTCAACGAGTCATTGGTTTCATCCTTCCTTCCCTTTACTTACTGTTACTCCTTGTGAAGTCATTATATGTTGGCACTATCTTTTGTCTTCACTGAGTGACTGCGTGTTCTGTTTGGCTTCATAATATCTTCCTACCTGATCCTTACTACATTGCTGCTATTAGTCATTGTGCTCTCACTCCATTGAATACTTTACTATGGTTTGCCTAGTGTAGTCTACCTTCCGCTGCATGGTAATATGTTTATTTCTATTGTTTGTCTTCGAAACTTCCACGTTTTGAAGACTTTCATAAAAATCGCCTATTCACCCCCCCTCTAGTCGATATAACACACTTTCAATTGGTATCAGAGCAAGGTACTCCCTTGTTCTGTGTGATTCGGTTTAACCACCCGGAGTTTTAGCTATGTCGACTGCAGGGATAATCAAAGTCTCCGCTGCGTGCCCCGTCTTCGATGGAACTGAATATCCCTACTGGAAGAATAAGATGCGCATGCATCTTGAAGCCATTGATGTCGACCTATGGTATGTCGTCAAGAACGGCGTTCCCAAGGCTGGAGAAGGTGTCACTGCTGCTGACGTCAAGAAGTTCGTTCAACTGGACTCTACTGCCAAGAATATCATCTGTGGTCATCTGACCAAAGGACAGTATGGCCGCGTGAGTGCTTTGGAAACATCTAAGCTAGTCTGGGACTGGCTCTCCAAGGTTAACGAAGGCGTCTCAACCCAGAGTGATCAGAGAATCAGTGTCCTTCGCAACCTCTTCAACCGCTTCAAGAGAAATGACAATGAGAATGTCCAGCTCACGTTTGATCGACTCACTGACATCACGAATGAGCTTCAGGCCCTTGGCGCTACTGAGATCACCAAGCATGAAGTCGTCAAGACACTACTGAGATCACTTGATAGTTTGTTTGACACCCTATCCCTGATGATTCAAGAACGTCCTGATTTCAAGACACTCGATCCGTCTGACATACTTGAGAGGCTCAACACACATGAGTTTCAGCTTTCTGAGAAAAGAGATATCTACGGTCCAAACTATGGGCGAACTCGTGCCTTGAAGGCAAAAGTTGTCTCCTCATCTGAAGAAGAATCTGACAGTAGTTCTGATGATCCTGAAGACATTGGAAGGGAACTTGCTATGCTTGTGAAGAAGTTCCAAAAATTCACCAAGAAGAAAGGTTTCAGAAAGTCTTCCCGATCAAGCTCAAGGAATGATGAAGTTTCTGCTCATGACTACAAGAAGAAAACATGTCACAAGTGCAAGAAACCTGGCCACTTCATCTCTGAGTGTCCGCAGTGGGACAATGAGAACAAAAAGAAGAAGAAGAGCAAGGAATATGACTCTGACGACAAGAAGAAGAAGAAATACTCAAAGTCTTCTTCCAAGTCTTCCTCAAAGTCTTCATCACACAAGAAGAGCTAATCTGGCAAGGCACGTGCGTTTGTTGGCAAGGAAATGGACTCAGAGGAGGAGTCCGCTTCTGAGGAGGCGGAGGTGGAGTCTGAGGAGGAGTCCGATTCTGGCGTCGCAAGTCTGGCTACAGCATACGTTGCCAAGTCCATCTTCAACACTGAAGACAATGACTTCATCACCGACACCGATGCAAATGACAAGGACTGCTCCGCTCCTACCTACTGCTTCATGGCACGCAGTGCCAAGGTAAACACACGCACTACTCACTATCAAACATCTAGTGACGATGACTCTGATTGTGGTTCAAAACCCAGCTACAAAACACTTGCTAAAATTGCAACTGAACAACAGAAAGCCATGGAACATATTCAAAAAATGTTAGACAAAAGCGATGATCTGTTAGGCGCTGAAATGACTCGTTCTAAGTCCTTAATTGAAGACATAAAAAATCTTCACGTTAAGTATGAGGAACTTGAAAGTCGTCATGAAACACTCTCAACAACTCATGAAAAGTTTTCCTATGATTATCTTCAAAGGAAGCAAGATCTTGAGAAATTGAGAGCGGCTCATGAAGATCTTCAAAAGGAAAATGAGTCACTTCGCGCCAAATAGATCAGTTCTGCTCAGGAAGGATTTGAACCACCATGTCTTAAATGCATTGAGCGTGATAATACTACTTCTGTTGCTGAATGTTCTACTGCTGCTACTGTTGCAATATCTTCAACTGTTGATGTGGAAACTAACCCCTCTGCTAAGGATACCACTGCTATTGCTGATGAGAGTGCTAGGTTGAAGACATTGCTTGAAACAGGGATGTATAAAAGTCTTAAAGGGCATCAGACACTATGTGATGTCCTCAAAAAGCAGATCTTGAACCAAAACCCGAGGAAAGAGGGTGTTGGGTTCGTAAGGAAAATGAATGCTGATGGCTCTCACTGGAAACCTGAGCAGTACCCCAAAACCACATGGGTTGCTGCAAAGGAATCTTCAGCAGATCCATCCACTCTATCTGGCTTCACTTGTGCAAACCCCATTGACATTGATGAATCCTTTGATGCAAACTATAAACTGTTTAAGAATCAGAATGGTGAAGTGTTTTCCAGGTACATTGGTACTAACTGCAGGAATGGACCTCCTATGAAGAAGATCTGGGTTCCGAAAAAGTGTCTGGAGAATCTTCCTGTGAATGTCATCATGACACCACACGTGAAGAAGACAAAACCCAGACCACAGGCTTCATATGGTCCAAAGGCTTCATACAGACAGAGGACTCACCTAAGTCGCACTAACGCAAATGTTTTGCAGGGAAACCATACTCAAGCCTATGAATATGAGCGCGGTTCATCAAACCGCCATGTTCATAAGACCAAGAACTATTCTGCTTATTCTTATGAGTACTATTGTCCACCTGCAAGACTTTTTGCTAAGGCTCCAAAGCCAAAGTTCTCAGATGTTGCACTTAGAATTATTGCTTCTAAGCCACCCTTGAAGATGTGGGTGGCTAAGAAAGCTTAACTCTCTTTTGCAGGGAAAGGTCTCCAGCAGAAAACCAAAATCGTCTGACGCTATTGCTGGGGACCTTAAACATCTTGTAGGGCGCAAGATCAAATGCCCGAATGGTCTTACTATGTACTTCATTCCTGAATCGCTTGCTACTCTCCCTATTAGTCCTAATCTAGATCTAAGCTTTCATAACCCACTGGTTCGTCAAATGTTTTTGCTTCACAATTCTCTTCGTGAAGCCTATCCCCCTAACTGCACTGTAGGGTATGACACCAGCGTCTTCAGAATGGATTATTGATAGTGGGTGTACAAATCACATGACTGGCAAAAGAAGCCTTCTTATGGACTCAACTTTATGTCCATCCGACAAGAGTCACATCACATTTGCTGACACTGGTAAAAGTAAGGTATTGGGTCTAGGTAGAGTTGCAATCTCAAAGGATCAACACATGGATAAAGTCATGCTTGTTGAATCCCTTGGCTTCAACTTAATGTCTGTCTCAATGCTTTGCGATTTGAACATGATCATAATATTTGGAAAATATTGCTGCCTTGTTCTAATGGAATCTGACAAGTCTCTAGTGTTTGAAGGGTATCGGAAAGATGATTTGTACGTGGTAGATTTCTCAGCAGGACCACAGCTTGCCGTATGTCTTCTAGCAAAAGCTTCAGAATGCTGGCTCTGGCATCGGAGGCTAGGGCATGCTGGCATGAGGAACCTCCACACCCTTGCAAAGAAGAAGCATGTCATAGGCATCGAGGGCGTCAAGTTCAAGAAAGATCACTTATGCGGTGCCTGTGAAGCAGGAAAGATGACGAGGGCCAAACATCCCTCGAAGACAATCATGACAACTACTCGACCCTTCGAACTGCTCCACATGGATCTTTTCGGTCCCACTCATTACTCAACTCTTACTACTACTGCTTGTCTCTATGGCTTTGTCATTGTTGATGATTATTCTAGATATACTTGGGTGCACATAATCCTCTACAAGACTGAAGTGCAGGATGTCTTCAGACGCTTCACCAATCGAGCAATGAACAACTATGGTGCCAAGATAAAGCACATAGTGACAATGGCACTGAATTCAAGAACACCGGCCTTGATACATATCTTGATACCTTGGGCATCACACATGAATTCTCAGCCCCGTACACGCCACAGCAGAATGGCATCGTCGAACGCAAGAACAGAACACTCATTGAGATGGCCCGAACAATGCTTGATGAATACAAGACTCCAAGAAAATTCTAGCCTGAAGCCATTGATACTGCATGCCATACAATCAATCGTGTTTATGTTCACAAGCTTCTGAACAAGACATCTTATGAGCTCCTTACTGGCAAGAAGCCAAATGTCAGTTACTTTAGAGTATTTGGCGCCAGGTGCTGGATCAAGGATCCACATCACACTTCAAAATTTGCACCAAAAGCACATGAGGGTTTTATGCTTGGATATGGAAAGGATTCGCACTCCTACAGAGTCTTCAATCTCTTTCATTATAAAGTGGTTGAAACAGTGGATGTGCGGTTTGATGAGACTAACGGTTCACAAAGAGAGCACCTCCCAAATGTGCTAGATGAAGTTCCATCCAGCGAATCAATCAAGCTTATGGGAACCGGAGAAATCATACCCTATGAAGCTCAACCTGAAGATGAACTTATCATCTCCGCACCTGATCAACCTGAAGACAATGCTCAGCCTGAAGACAATCCCACTAACAATGACAATGATCAGCAAGAGCAAAACCTTCGCCCTGTACATCCTCGTGTTGCCAATGAAGTGCAGATTGAGAGAATAATCGATAGCATCAATGCACCCGGTCCGCTCACTCGTTCAAGGGCAACTCAGCTAGCAAATTTCTATGGGCACTTCGCATTCGTCTCAATAACAAAACCCAAGAAAGTTGAAGAAGCCTTCATGGAACCTGAATGGATTCAAGCTATGCAAGAAGAGCTTCAACAGTTTGAGCTGAACAATGTTTGGGAACTGGTTAAGCGTCCCGATCCTCGGAAGCACAACATAATAGGCACCAAATGGATATACCGCAACAAGCAAGATGAGCATGGTCAAGTTGTTAGAAACAAAGCTCGTCTCGTTGCTCAAGGATATACTCAAGTGAAAGGCATTGACTTCGATGAAACATTTGCTCCTGTGGCTAGACTGGAAGCCATACACATACTGCTAGCCGATGCAAATCATCATAACATACTTCTATATCAAATGGATGTCAAGAGCGCCTTTCTCAATGGCAAGATTGAAGAAGAAGTGTATGTTGCACAACCTCCTGGCTTTGAAGATCCAAAACATCCTGACATGGTATACAAGCTCAACAAGGCACTGTATGGCCTCAAACAAGCCCCTCGGGCCTGGTATGACACACTCAAATACTTCCTGAAGAGCAAAGGCTTCATACCTGGTTCCCTCGATCCCACTCTCTTCACGAAGACATATGATGGTGAAATGTTTGTGTGCCAAATATATGTGGATGACATTATCTTCGGCTGCACCAATCAGAAGTACAGTGAAGAGTTTGGATATATGATGCAAGAGAAATATCAGATGTCCATGATGGGAGAGCTATAGTTCTTCCTCGATCTTCAAATATGACAGCAACGCAACGGCATCTTCATATCTCAAGAGAAGTATCTCAAAGATTGCCTGAAGAAGTTCGGTATGCAAGACTGCAAAGGCTTCACGACGCCAATGCCAGCCAAGCATCATCTGGGTCCTGACGACAATGGTAAAGAGTTCGACCAAAAGGTACACTGCTCCATGATTGGTTCTTTGCTTTATCTATGTGCATCTAGGCCAGATATTATGCTTAGTGTTTGCATGTGTGCTCGATTTCAAGCGGCACCAAAGGAGTCGCATCACTTAGCTGTGAAGCGAATTCTTCGATATTTGGCTCACACCCCAACTCTAGGATTATGGTATCCAAAGGGCTCAGAGTTTGATCTAGTTGGATTCTCGGATGCTGATTATGCTGGTGACAGAGTGGATCACAAGTCTACATCAGGCACATGTCATTTTCAGGGACGATCACTTGTATGTTGGTCTTCAAAGAAGCAGAACTGTGTATCTCTCTCCACTGCTGAATCTGAATACATTGCTGCTGGATCTTGCTGCGCTCAGCTTCTGTGGATGAAGCAAACACTCAAGGACTATGGCATTCATCTGAAGCAAGTGCCACTCTACTGCGACAACGAAAGCGCCATCAAGATTGCCAACAACCCAGTTCAGCACTCGAAGACAAAACACATTGAAATTCGTCATCACATTCTCAGAGTTCATGTTGTGAAGGAAGATATTGACATCATACACGTCAACAGTGAAGAGCAATTGGCAGATATCTTCACCAAGCCCTTGGATGAAAAGAGATTTTGCAAGTTACGGTGTGAGCTAAATATCTTGGAATCCTCAAATGTCCTGTGATCAGGCACACATCCTAACACTTATGAATATTGATGACTTAGATGTGCAACACACGAAGTAAAGTATATCTTCAATCAATGAAGACATACATTCTAAGTGTGAATACATTAATGTGGAATTTGACTTCGGAGCGCCACGATACTTGTGTGCCGTGTCTGGGTCTAATACTTCCTATACGGTGGGTAACACCACCACCAAATGTTCTGTTTGAAGTGTTTCACTCATGGCGTTACATTTGCTATGTCTTCACATTTGGTTTGGCTTCAATCTCAACATGTCTTCATGATTATCTTCACTATGTTGATATATATACTAGTATTCTGTCCTCTACAGCATTCACTTATAGCTATGTCTTCTTGTTGAATCTTTTGAACTAAGTGAATGTGATCGGACCCTAACCTCTCTATGCTTTCTATCTCAAACTCTATCTCTCCAAATCATATGCATTCTATTGAAACTGTCGAATGTCTTCTCTGCATCCTTGTCAGCAGAAGATACAGAGACAAACATTAAGTCCGTTTTCAATGCTCATTCCTTCACCTGAAACCCGGAGAAGTGGGAACGACCACCCGACAATCCAGGCGTGCATGGGACGTGGAACAACCCCCGATATGTTGCATGATGGCCACGTGTTCCTCATATGTGAATCGCCAGGGGCACCTGTGTAATAACGCAGTGCCGCCCCTGCACCTATAAATACACACCTCACAGCAGTCATTATCTCTTCTTCCACTCTCGCACGAACCCTAGCGCCACCACTAGCCCTCGACGACGCCGATGACGAAGCGCTTCGCTGCCGCAACCTCTCCGACGCCGTCTTCACGCCGACCGCGGACATCGTCTTCTCCGCCGTCGCCGTAGGTGTCCTCCGTCGCCAAGTTAGGGCACGGACGATCGAACTGCTCGGCCTCCTCTTCCACTCCGTCTAGCAGTTCTTCGTGTGGTAAATAAAACTTCCTTTTTACAGCCCCTTTGATCCTATAGCTTGATCACTTTCTACCACAAGCAGTTTCTATTCACACAAGTTGGATCTCTTTCATACTGCATCTCATAACATGCCTAGTATATTCACTTATGCTTCACAAAGTAGTTAGATTCCTCACTTGTACTGATCCGTGGATTCGTACAAATCTGGAACCAACTCCTTATCTATGAGTGAATGTCTTCGCACGATGAGGTCAATGTCTTCTAAACTGATTTATCTTCAAAATCTTCTGAGAATGCATATGACCTCTTCCCCTTCCCTCGCACCTTAATGCTGTCATAGGTACATGTCCGTGGGAGAATCCCTTGGTTCTCATAGTCTGCATTCATTTGCAGAATACTTACAGCATCATATAAATTCTCTCGAAGCCAGTTCCTATCTGTCCAGCAAGCGAAAGCCTTTGAAGCCTTTGAACGTATTGAAGCCTTTCAGTTTAAAGTTCATGGCTTCAGAAAAGTCAGCAAGGAAGGGTGGCAGAAAGCGTCGAGGAGAAACATCAAGAGATCTGCCCGATGACCTCTCAGAGCTGTACAAGACAGATTGATGCGGAGCATCCTATGGACATCACCATGTCAAGAGTCCGTTCAGCAAGCGACACGTGCAACATCTACTTCACATACACAAAGGTGAATCATCTCCTTTATGCGTGCTCACTTGACTCCTTCGAGGATGGCATACTACTTGACACTCCTCTCGTGTGCATACATAGGTATTGTCGGAACATCATGGACGAGGGGGAGGAGGGCGAGCACAAGTGTACAACTACACCATCCGCGAGAGAAGCATGGAAGAGAAGGAAGAAGAGGAGCCGCACACGCCAGGACGAGCGGTACTACCGCTGGCGAGCGGTACTACCGCTGAAGCCCTTCAAGCGGTACTGCCGCCGGGCATCCGCTCCACTGCCGCTCAACCCGACAAATCCCTGTGTTCGCACGACCTGGGTCCGATACTACCGCCCGTACCAGCGGCACTACCGCTTTGAGCGGTACTACCGCCCATTGCCCGGTACTACCGCTCTGCCTGTGCGCAGAGAACGGGCCTAGGGCCCATGTATCCCCTCGTCACTTACCCTTTCGTGGATTTAGACTATATATACTTGTTCCTTAGCCCCGTACTAGGGTTAGCATTGGTTTAGCTCATACTTAGAGATAGAGCTTCGCTCATCCACATCAGATCTACTCCTCGTGAGAGACCGCGGCCTCTTCGGAGAAGATCCCTTTGGATTCAAGACCTCCTTTTGGAGAAGAACATCAAGACCTCCTCACGGAGAAGACCGGCTACCTTTGTATCGTCCGTTGTTGACTTAGGATCGTGTATCTTCTCTTATGTATTCGAGGATCTAGCACATGTGTGACTTGTTCTTGGAGGCTTGAGTGTTTCTCTTGTGTTTTCCCTCGTGAATCCCCTCGTGTTCTTCGCGTCTCTCTTTGGGATCCGCTCCTTTCGTGAAAGATCGGCATATAGGGTTCCTACCCTACATCATCTTGGTATCCTGAGCAAGGTTGATCACGATTTTGGAGCCTCCTCGTTGTTTTCTAGCCTAATTTTGTTGTGTTCTTTCCCAATTTCGAAAATCCCCACCAAAAATAGCCCCACTTTTTTTTTGTGATTTGTTGGTTTGATGATGTTTTGTTGATTTTGATCCATGGATTTGCTTGGTTTCAAGTGGATCTAGCATCTCCCCAATTTTCTCCACTTTCCATCCATGAAATCTCTCCAATTTTGACCCTGAAATCATCCATTTCCGCCCCAAAATCGCGCCCCGATTCGATCTGCGAAAAATCCCGACACCTGCGGTACTACAGCCCTCCAAGCGGTACTACCGCTTAGTACCACAAGCGGTACTACCGCCCCACAAATGGTACTACCGCCAGGCCCTGTTCCAGCCCGAAACAGTCGAAAAATCCTGACACGAGCGGTACTACCGCCCATCCGAGCGGTACTACCGCCCATGCCAGTTTCAGCATTCCGAGTTTCACCGTTTTGCCCATAACTTCCACATCCGGAGTCCGATTTTCGCGTTCTTTAGCTCGTTGAGTAGCTATGGACATCCTCTATCCCTCTAGATAGGTTCCAACACCATTTGAGTCCAACAAATTTTTGGAACTTTGGCATCTTTGCCTAGGGCTTCCACCACATCATCCGCTACACCACCATAGCCTTCCACAACCTAACCAATTTTGTTCCCCATCGCATTAGTGGTTGCTTGAGGAGTGATTTGAGTCTCCTAACGTGTCTAGGATACTTAGGGATGGTCGCTTCTTCATCAACCACCACCACCACTTCCGCATAGGCTTGACCACTATACACTCCGACCACCCAACTTAACCCAATTTTGTTTGTGTTGTGAGTTGTGTCTCCTAAGGTGTTTCGGCTACTTAGGGACCGTGCTTCCAACTCCGACACCGTGTATAGTCCACCACCTTACCCTCGACTTCCGCATTGTGTACTACACAACCCATCATTGCCATTCCGCAATTCCATTGAGCTTCCACAAAACCACCACCGCATCCCTCTACCACCATTTGACATTTGAGATTTTGAGTTCGTGGTTTTTCCGTTTCCTAAGGTGTTTCGGCTACTTAGGGACGAGTCTCCATCATCTTGGTATCGTCATCAAGATCACCGCCACTCATCATCACCACGGACGGTAACCTCCATATCATCTTGGTATCGTGGTACCCCTCCATTGTATATTCCCTTGCCATTGCATTGATAACCCCTAGCCCATTTTGCGTTACTTGCCTATCGATACTAGCCTTTGAATATTGCCGGCAACGTTACTTGTGCACATTAGTGATCATTGAGCTACACCTCCCATTGCATACATACCATACCATAGGTATCATCTTGTTATCATATCATCTCGTGTGCCTCAAGTTTGTTCCCGTATATACACAATAGCTACCTTGGTTTGTGCATTTCGCAAAGTGGCCATACATATCAAAAAAAAGAATAAGCTTTTAAGCAAAAGAGTGAACAAAGAGCTTGTAAGCAAGTGCCATAGCATCATACCACATTGTCATATAAGATCATCTTGGATCATAACACCGGGAGCCATACATATATAGCATACTTGGGATAGAAGTTCATACATTTTGTATCTTATAGGTTGTGCACAAGTGTCGTATCCGCCTATAGAGCAATCGTGCTAGCGTCTCTCTTGAGTTGTGCAACACGAGCGTTTTCCGTGGATTCCACATTTTGTGCTCATCCTTGGTTGCACGACCCCATTTATCTATTCATGTGTGTGTTTCTGTGTACCACATATTGCTATTGGTCTACTTGTTACACTTGCGAATTTGTGAATCTCTTTCAACATTATTGACTCTTGCTAACATTTTACATCAAATTTTTGTGCCACTATCCTCATCGAGCTCCACCATAAGCCTTATTTGTGTAGGTGTGAGAAACCGACAAGAATTGGTACCAATTGTGCTATTTCCTTGTCCACATTGGAGTGATCATTGATCCACTTTCAACTTCGGTCAAGATACATTTGGTATTCGTTCTTCTCTTTCTCCACTCATATTGGCTTGAATCTTGTGATGGATAGGCAAGGCATTTCATCTCTGGTCTTCCGCAACAACGACGGCGTGTACAACTACATCAACAACAAGCTTTCCGCACAAAAGGAGGACCAAGATGCAAGGATGGAGGAGATTCAGACCTTGTTGATCAACCGTTCTTCCCCTTCATCATCCTCAAGGCGGCGACGTTCAAGTCACAAGTCTTCGGAGTGCAAAAATGATGCAAGCGCAAGTCGTCCACGTCCACATCTCCATGGCGACCACCATCACGTTCGTGATCCACATCGTCATGAAGGGCAAGTAACCTCCAAGAAACATGTGCACGACGACGACGAACGACATCTACATCGAGCTCAAGCACGACAACGACAACATCATCATGAAGATGCTCGAGATGCGCCTACCTACAAGTCGCAACAAGCCCTACTTCACGCCAAGTCCAAACTTCATGACCACAAGAGAAGACCGCGAGACAAGCACCACCAAGACGGAGCTACGACTACACCAACCACTTTGGCATCTTCGCCAAGCGACTTCAAGGCATCTTCGCCTTCGGATATATGGCATCTTCGCCAACAAGCACCTCAAGACTACGCTCAAGAGAAGCTCCCCAAGCTCAAGTCCGCGACTTCCACGAGCTACTACGACCTCGACATCGACCACACGATTCCTTTCTATGGGACTCAAGAACCCAAGGAGTATCTCGAGTGGGAGCGTTTGATGGACGACTACCTCAAGCTACATCAAGTCCCTCCCGAAGATCAAGTGAAGTGCGCCACAAGGAACTTCCACGACTACACGTCCACATGGTGGCTTCACACACCTTTAGAGAGCTATGACATGAGTTGGCCCAAGATGAAGAGAGCTTTGCGACGAGAGTTTGTGCCTCCAACCTACACGGAACAACTTCAATGCCAATTGGAGAACACCATCCAAGGATCCAAGTCCATCGACGAGTACTTCAAGGAGATGAAGATTGCCTTGCGACGAGCCGGCGTGGACGACCCCATTTCGATGAAGTTCCACTTCATGATGGGATTGCACAACGACATCTCCAAGATGATCTTCCTCGAGAACTACAAGTCCCTCGACGACAACTACATTGGTGCTCTCAAGGCAGAACAAGAACTCATGAAGGCCAAAGTTTCTCTACCCCAAGCTCACTTCACGACGACCAAGCTCCATGAGAACGAGCATGAGGCTAGTACCACCACGATGTCCAAGCCCGACGAACTCCAAGATGCTACTCCCAAGTTCGACACCATCCCTCTTTGTGGCATTGACGATGCCGAGTCCTCCATGACTCTTTTTCAAGACGGTGCGGCAACGAGTACGACTACGGAGACCCTCAAGGACCAAGTTTTGAAGGCGAGCGACAAGGTGGCGAGCAATGATGATGCTTCCATCTTAGGAGGCGAGAGTGATGATGTGCCATCTTCGGCCTTCATACATGGTGACGACAACGAGATGGTTGAACATGGGATTTTCCCTTCGACCACAGCGACGTATGATGACTTGAGTGACTTGTGCCACCATATTGAGAGTGAGAGTGACTTCACCACTAGCCCCATATATGTGTTGCCACAATTCCCATGTGAGGAGAGCCACAACCCCCACCACTTGAGTGAGATGAGTGACTCCACCATATGTGAGCTCGAGTGCACCTATTTGGAGGGAGTGAGTGAACCACCACATAGAGAGAGTGAGATAGTTGATAGGTCATGCGAGGCCACTTTCAACACTAACGACTTGACATCTACCTCTATTGTGTCTTCTCATTTGGTGCTAGGTCCCATCTATGATGACGCGCCGATTCACGACGACTACGTCCTACCTTTGCACAAGACGATGGCCATGATGGAATATGATGCACCCCCCACATGGTTCCATCAAGATGAATATGACCACCATTTGGTCTTTCCCACCTCACCTACACCACTTGAGTGGAATGAAAACGGTAACATAGGTGACGATGATGCTCTAGTCCCACTAGTGGACATTCTTGACATTGATTGCTTTCATGATGTTGATCCCCCTATTGACATGCTTCATGCTAGTATGATTTCCCCATGCGATGATTTACCCATTTATGATGAGTATGATGATTGCCATGTGGAGTCTCTTAGTTGTGATGCCATGTTACATAGGATTTCTTGTGCTAATTCTCTCGGTCACATCATGTTTGCCAATCCGCTTGATTTGTCATATGCTATGCATGAGATCAATCACATGTCATATTTGCAATATCTTCATAGTGACTATGCATATGCCGTTAACATAAACCCAATTTGCACATATGGCATAGATGACAAGCCCATGGTTATCGGTATTTGTTTTTCTTGTGATGATATTGATATGCTCCCTTTGCATCCTTTATCTCATATGCCATACCATGATCACCTACCTTCGGATATGCATTGTTTTGGATGTTGTCCATTTTCTCCATATGATGTTTCTGATATTGCTCATGAGGAGACCCCCATAGTTTCCTCATACATTTTAGGAGATTTTGATAACTCCCATCCATTGCATGATCCTTATACTTGTACGCTCAATTTGCATCCCCATCGTGTTATACACAATAACTATTCTTTCATGATGGATGACATGTTCTTATACCATGCATCAAATTTCTTTGAGCGATGCTTATCTTGTGCTAACTCTCATGTGCACATACACATCATGATGGATGATGTGTACATTTACCACATACACAATTTCTTTGGTTTGTGTTTCTTTTGTGTAGGTACCCATGAATACTTGTCAATCTCGCAATCCCACGAGTTGACAAAACGAGCTCTAGAGAGCAACGATGACTTGGGATCCCATGGATTGTCTTTCCCACCGCTCTCTTCGCGCAAAGACTTCGCGCAATTCTTCTACATGACCCTCACTTGGCTATGGGTTATTGTCCACTACATATTCTATGCCCATCTTGCCATGTCCACTTTGCATGATATGCTCATTACTATGATTTTGCCATACATTCGTGACCCATGCTTTGCATTACACATGATGATTGATTCTCATACTTGTATGTGTATTTGCAAGCTTGGTGGAGATATTGCTTGCTATTGCTATGTTTGCTTTGTACCCCATGCCTATGATGATAATTTCATCTTGCTTTGTGTTCGTGCTTGCGATATGTCATGTGCATTGCCTATGCCTATTATTTTCTCTCATGACATGATTGCCATGATTTACTCTAGTATGTTGCATCTTCGCACTACTAGCTTGCACGACTTGATTACTATGCTTGACTTGATTGCCTCACACATGATGAACAATTGCTCTTTCTATTGTGTTGAGTGCCACACTATATTCACTACACCCCATACACATTATGCTTGGATTGTCTTGCACTTGACCCATGTGTTTAGACACTTCATTTTATTTGGTGTTGTGAATTATTCCTATGCCTACCATAGACCTTTCATTGAGCACTTTGTGAATGCTTACTATGAACTTGAGGTAGATGCTTATTCTCTTGTCACACATATTTGCATCACTACCTCACATTCACATGCTTGTCCCCATGATTTCTTTGCTTGTTCTAGATTGGTATGCTTACATGCCACGTCACAATCCTTTGTCACACCATATGCTTTGCATGATGACGACACTTGTTTGGTGAATCACCTCTTGAATGCTTGGTTTTGCACTAACGCTAACCACATTTATTTTTCCAAGTGTTTGTTGTCCTTGCTCATTTTTAAGGAATCACTAGACGGTGCGACATTGGAGAGTGCCCACTCCAAGCTTGAAGATGATGACTACTTGGTGAACGTCCGCTTCTACACGGCGAAGCCATCTCTTTCCCATGGTGATTTGGTTTTCGATCCGAGGTTGGATCTTTCCCAAGGGGGAGGGAATGATGCGGAGCATCCTATGGACATCACCATGTCAACAGTCCGTTCGGCAAGCGACACGTGCGACATCTACTTCACATACACAAAGGTGAATCATCTCCTTTATGCGTGCTCACTTGACTCCTTCGAGGATGGCATACTACTTGACACTCCTCTCGTGTGCATACATAGGTATTGTCGGAACATCATGGACGAGGGGGAGGAGGGTGAGCACAAGTGTACAACTACACCATCCGCGAGAGAAGCATGGAAGAGAAGGAAGAAGAGGAGCCGCACATGCCAGGACGAGCGGTACTACCGCTGGCGAGCGGTACTACCGCTGAAGCCCTTCAAGCGGTACTGCCGCCGGGCATCCACTCCACTGCCGCTCAACCCGACAAATCCCTGTGTTCGCACGACCCGGGTCCGGTACTACCGCCCGTACCAGCGGCACTACCGCTTTGAGCGGTACTACGCCCGTTGCCCGGTACTACCGCTCTGCCTGTGCGCAGAGAATGGGCCTAGGGCCCATGTATCCCCTCGTCACTTACCCTTTCGTGGATTTAGACTATATATACTTGTTCCTTAGCCCCGTACTAGGGTTAGCGTTGGTTTAGCTCATACTTAGAGATAGAGCTTCGCTCATCCACATCGGATCTACTCCTCGTGAGAGACCGCGGCCTCTTCGGAGAAGATCCCTTTGGATTCAAGACCTCCTTTTGGAGAAGAACATCAAGACCTCCTCACGGAGAAGACCGGCTACCTTTGTATCATCTGTTGTTAACTTTGGATCGTGTATCTTCTCTTATGTATTCGAGGATCTAGCACATGTGTGACTTGTTCTTGGAGGCTTGAGTGTTTCTCTCGTGTTTTCCCTCGTGAATCCCCTCGTGTTCTTCGTGTCTCTCTTTGGGATTCGCTCCTTTCGTGAAAGATCAGCATATAGGGTTCCTACCCTACATCACAGATCCTGAAGAGGATTACAATCAGCGCAAGACACGAATCCAATGGATTCGACGCTATTGGGCAGAACAGTGGTTCAAGTACAGATTTGTGACAAAGGAATATGCTGAAAAGAATGCCATCAAGCGACCATGGGGAGACATCCTCTACAAAAATCTTCAACCCAGGACCAGAGATGAAGCCATTGAACAAGGCTTCTATCCCTGCATGGTCCGTGGACCACAGCCTGCGGATGCTGACCCATCATCACTGCTATGGTGTCATGATGACAATCTGTTTAAGCGCAACTTCCAGTTTGCCCAGAACTCAGCGAAGCAGAACAAGAAGTCTTTGGGACTAGACTTCAACCCTGGTCCCTCTGCTCCCCGTGCCGATGGAACTCGTGAAGCTGAACCCAATCTTGTTGGGCCCTTCTACAACCTTGAAGGTCTCATCACCCACATCGTGGTTCAAGGGACAGCAGTGAATGAGCCTGCAGATGACGCTGAATCAGATGAAGCGCCTGCAGCGCCGAAGCCAAAGAAGCTGAAGCAGCCAAAATCTTCAAAGCCGGCCTCTGCACCAAAAATCTCACAGGCGAAGCCACTGGCAACTGCACCTCCTGAAGACAGTGTGTAGTCTGAAGACTTGTCATGCATATCGAAGCCCCAGAAGGTCAAGATGCCTCTGCCACACACCGGCCAAGAGCTGACAGCTACTGCCATTCTGCGCAATGATGCCATTGATCTATCTAGTGATGAAGATCTTGCAGATGACGCTCTTGAGAAACTCATCAAGAGCAAAGAAGAAGCAGAAATCTTCAATGATCTGCCTCTCTTCGACGTGACAATCATCCACAACTTCATTGATGAGTGGTTTGACACACCAAACATCAGCTTCGAAGATCTGCAACTACCCATTGGCCTCAGTGTCGCCTTCCATGGCGCCATTGCTTCAGAGCTAGCTCTCGCTCAGCGCATCATCGAACTGAAGCAAAAGATTGACTATGAAAAGGCTCAGTTCAAGAAGCATATGGCCAAACTCAGCGTGCAAGAGGTGAAAAACTTCAAGATTATGCTGCACGAGCTCAAAGAAGCCTTTCTCAAGAAACGCACAGAAGCTCAAGGTTCTCGGGAGCGCATGAAGAGCCTGGCTGACAAGTGTGTGCAAGGCTACAACGAAGCTGAGAAGCGCAAGGCCCTTGGGCGTCCGGGCATTGATCCTAGGATGGCTGCTAAGCAGAAGAAGAAGCCCATTGTGGCCGAACCCAACGCACCAAGGCAGGAAGCAGATCCCATTGTCTTCCCAACTAGCATGACTGGCTCGAAGCCAAAGGCCCGGTCAACCGCTTCAGAGCTGAAGAAGTCGAGGACTGCTGAGGCTGAAGCCAGGAAGAGGAAACATCCTGAAGCCTCTGCTACTGCCCCCTCCAAGAAGAAGAGGAAGATCAAGAAGGAACGGGCTGCTCCCACAGAGCCCTTGATTGTTGAACCCATCTCCATGGTTCACCCTAACGTTGAAGCACAAGAACGTCAACTGACTGTCCATGAGCCTGCTTTCACAGAGGCTCATGAAGCTGAAGACTTTCCAGCAGCTGATCCCATCGCTGCTGAAGACATTGGTCACCATGACCATGTTGAAGATGATGCAGTCCTTCCTCAGCTCGAGCACCAACAGGTATCATCGCCTGTGCTAACGCACAGCGAACTCATCAGCATTGGTCGTCCTCTGACGCCAATTGCTTAGGATGCTTCATGGGCTGATCGCCCACAAGAGGAAGAAGACTTTGAGGCCCAGCCAACTCCAACTCCACAGGCGTCGCCAGCGTTGCGCAGGCTTCGCAAAGGACCAATGCCTCCAGTCTCTGCGTCTGAAGCTAAAGCTGCTGAAGACATTCCGGCTGCATCAGTCGATGAAGAAGAAGCCCCACAAGCTGCTACTCCCCTGTCCCACCAAGAAGCGGTTCTCGAGGAGAACGTGACTGTGACTGACCCTCCAGCTCGTCAAGTGGAGGTTGAAAATCTTGAGGCTGCCACCACCAACACTAATGAAGCCACTGACGTTGTCATGGCTGAAGCTAATGTGGAGCCCTCACCAACAAAAGCACCAGAAGTCAGCGAAGCCACTGATCCCACTGCTTCTGTTCCTGCGCCTGCTGCCGGTCCTTAGTTCGACTATCATGTTGAGCACAGGCCTCAGGTACAGAAGCCAATCCCAAGATTGCCCTGGTTCCCAGGTCCTGCATCAGCACCTGGATCCTTCAATATCAATGGCTTCAAAGCAGACAACACTTTCTTCAATAGCTCCCGGAACCCCTACTCAAGGGAAAGAATATCATCTGATCGGTTCTGGAGCTATCCGCAGTGAAGCTATTACTCCTGCATTCTTTACAATCAAGGTCGCATCTTCCCACACAAGCGTCTTGACATTGAAGCAATAGCTGGTCTGCCCTGTCTGGAAGAAGCTCTGGATTGCTTCAAGGAGGTTGGATTGCTGCCGTTCGTCACCAATCAAGAGCATTGGAATGAAGAGTTGCTGCTCCAATTCTATGCCACACTTCACATCCGCGGGTACAACAGAGATCCGAAGACTTGGGTCCTGGAGTGGATGACAGGAAACGTTCATCATGAAGCCAAAGCCTTTGACATCATTGAGCTCACTGGTCTACCCACTCCTGGCGTTCTCTACGAATCTGGCTGTCAACTTCACAGTGAAGCTGTGGAGAGCATCTTTCAGAAGCCTGAACCTAACATGAGTCAGATGCTCAGTATGATGAAGCCATTGCCCCAAGATGCTGCATATCCCAAAGAGTTCTTTGTTGAAGACCTTGAGTATCTGCCAAGGACTATTTATCACATCATAAGACGAGCTCTCTGGCCCATCAAAGGACACTCTCCACATGCCAAGCTGGAAGGTGCAATGAAGACTTTGGTCTTCTATATTCTTCATGGCAAATGCTTCAATGCACAGGACTTCTTCATTCGCCAACTTGCTGCATCAGGCTCTGATCTCTTTGGCTTGAAGTTCTACGCCCCATGGGTAATGCGGCTGATCAAACTTCACTCCACTATCTCATATCAGCCATCTGCTCGCAATCATCGGATCTTTCTGCCTGATGTGGATATGTCTACTGAAGGCATCTATCCTGAGCCTGCCAAGGAACCTCTAAGTCTTCAAAATGCAGAGCATCAAAGTTTTTCCCAGAACATTGAAGGAGTTGAAGCAGTCACTCGTGTGTATCCTTTGGCTGGCACTACACGTGCACCGCATCCTGCTCTCACTGAAGCCACTGATAGCACAATTGCCCAACGACCCAAGAAGCGCACTCGTGTTCTCAATGACCGAGAGCTTCTTGTGGCTCTTCATCAGAAACAGGATAGGCATCATGACTGGCTGAAGCGTCAAATGCAAAGCCTCTTGGTGGATGTTAATCGCATTCGCAATCTTGCCACCAAGAATGCCTTTGTTGCCCATGAAGCCTGTCGACGCACATGGAAAGGGCTGACGCTGATGTGCTCTGAAGATGATCTTCAAGAGGATGGCTTCTCTGAATGCTTTAAGTTTGACTCCACACCTCCTCGAAGGGCAGTGCTGCGACGAACTCCATCTCCTGAAGACTCTGAGTTCTCTTCCTCTGCTGCAACTGTGAATGCCAGAGTGATCGAGGATGAAGATGATGCTACTTCACCGCCACCTCCTTCAGCATGCTTCGACACTGCTCCAAGTTTTTCTGCACCGCCGAACACCACCGACGACCCTGCTGCTTCACCTACTCTTCATGGGAACAAGTAGATGCTCTATGTCTTCAAACCTTTTTGGTCCTTACTGACAAAAGGGGGAGAAGCATATGAGTTTGATAGTCTTCAAGCGGGTCCATATGGGAGGGTGCATTATACTTTTTGCCTTGTGTTTACAACTCTCGTTTGCTTTGATACATTTGGTTCTTTGAGTTGTAACACTTAAACTCGATGGTAGTCTTCTACTTATTTGCCACCTCGTGATGCAATGATAAATTCCGCATGTGCGACGATAAATTCCGCACTTAGATCATTTTGCAGACGTCCATTTTCCATTATGCATGTCATTATCTTCACATACCTTCACATGCATAGTGGATTGTCATCATAAGTTGAAGAGGATCTCCACAAGCACAACCTGCCATGTGCATTTGCATTCCAAAAGCAAATTACTTATATGCACATCTTCAGGGGGAGCCCTTGCAACTTATGGAGACAATTCCTTATCCTTTACAATTTCACATAATATATTCCCTGTTGAAAACTTCAACTAGTTTGTCATCAATCACCAAAAAGGGGGAGATTGTAAGTGCATCTAGTGCCACCCCTAGTTGGTTTTGGAGAATTGACGACAAACCTAGTTGAGGGAATAATGTGTTTGTGAGAATTGCAGGATAACACAGGTAGAAGTCCCTCATTGATTCGGTTTTCCTACCAGAGATGACCCCTAAAAATGTATGAAGACATTGATGTCAAAGGTGGTATATGAAGATATTCACATTGAAGACTATGACAAGAGAAGACATCGCATGAAGCCAATGGAGCTCGAAGACTTAGATCTTTCATAGTTCTTTTTCTTCTTTGTTGAGTCATAGGAACCACCGTACTGTTAAGTGGGGTCCAAGAGAACCAGTCAGAATGACTGAAGTGATGCTTAACCAAAACCTATGTCTTCGAGTGAAGACTATGAGAGCGAATCTTTTCCAGAGTCGGACAAGTCAGCTTTGCTTGTAGCCCAAGTAAAGCTGCCGTGTGAGTTTGAAATCTGACCGTTGGAACACGTGTCAGTTCCTTAGTGACCCAGGGTCATTTTGGACAAATCAGGTCGGGTTGCCTAGTGGCTATAAATAGCCCACCCCCTACAACCATAAACGGTTGGCTGCTTAGAGTTAGTGTACGGATTTTGTCGTTTGAGAGCAACCCACCTCGAAGCCTTTGAGAGAGAATTCCTTGCGAGGATAAAGCCCTAACCACCCAGAGCCAAAGAGAATTAGGCATCACTTAAGTCTTCTTGTCTGTGTGATCTGAAGACTTATTACACTTGAGGACTATGAATCCTCCAGCCGGTTAGGCGTCGCGTTCTGAGCATCCAAGAGACATTGTGGATCGCCGGTGAACGAAGTCTGTGAAGGTTTGAGAGTCTACCTTGAAGACTTACCAGAGTGATTGGGCGAGGTCTGTGTGACCTTAGCTCAAGGGGAATACGGAGAGGACTGGGTGTCCTGAGCTGCGTGTTCAGGACTGGATGTCCGGGACTGTGTGTCCTTAGGTTTAAATACCTAGCCGCCCTAACCAGACGTACAGTTGTGACATCAACTGGAACTGGTCCAACAAATCATTGTCTTCAACGAGTCACTGGTTTCATCCTTCCCTTCCCTTTACTTACTGTTACTCCTTGTGAAGTCATTATATGTTGGCACTATCTTTTGTCTTCACTGAGTGACTGCATGTTCTGTTTGGCTTCATAATATCTTCCTACCTGATCCTTACTACATTGCTGCTATTAGTCATTGTGCTCTCACTCCATTGAATACTTGACTATGGTTTGCCTAGTGTAGTCTACCTTCCGCTGCATGGTAATAGGTTTATTTCTATTGTTTGTCTTCGAAACTTCCATGTTTTGAAGACTTTCATAAAATCGCCTATTCACCCCCCCTCTAGTCGATATAACGCACTTTCACATTGGCATCAAGGGCATCCAGTTCAAGAAGGATAATCTATGTGGTGCTTGTGAAGCCGAGAAAATGGCTAGGGCCAAGCATCCTTTGAAGAAAATCATGACTACATCACGTCCCTTCGAGCTGCCACACATGGACTTATTTGGCCCTACTCACTACTCCACCCTTACTACCACTGCACATCTTTATGGCTTCGTCATTGTTGATGATTATTCAATATATACCTAGGTGCACATAATTCTCTACAAGACTGAAGTGTAGGATGTCTTCAGACGATTCGCCAGTCGTGCCATGAGCACTTATGGCATCAAGATCAAGCACATCAAAAGTGACAATGGCACATAATTCAAGAACATCGGCCTCGACACTTATCTTGATACATTGGGCATCACACATGAGTTCTCTGCTCCATACACACCCCAGCAGAATGGCATCATGGAGTGCAAGAACAGAACCCTCATTGAGATGGCACGTACGATGCTTGATGAGTACAAGACTCCAAGGAAATTCTGGCCTGAAGCCATTGATACTGCTTGCCACATCATCAATAGAGTTTATCTTCATAAGTTCTTCAAGAAGACATCCACTGAGATTTTGACTGGTAAGAAGCCAAATGTCAGCTATTTCAAGGTCTTTGGTGCTAGGTGCTGGATCAAGGATCCGCATCACACTTCAAAATTTGCACCGAAAGCACATGCCGGTTTTATGCGTGGTTACGAAAAGGATTTGCACACCTACAGAGTCTTCAACCTCTTTCACTATAAAGTGGTTGAAACTGTAGATGTGCGATTCGATGAGACTAATGGCTCGCAAAGAGAGCACTTGCCAAATGTGCTAGATGAAGCTACACCTAGTGAATCTATGAGGCTAATGGGTACTGGAGAAATCATACCCACCGAGGAACAGGCTGAAGAGGAAATCATCATTTTACCACCTAATCATCATGAAGACAATGGTCAGTCCGAACAAAATGCTGAAGCCGATGACAATCAACAAGAGCAAAGTCTTCATCCTGCCCATCCTCGCGTGGCCAATGAAGTACAGATTGAGAAGATCATCGATAGTATCAATGCACCTGGTCCACTCACTCGTTCAAGAGCAAACACAACTAGCAAACTTCTGTGGGCACTTTGCATTTGTATCTATATTTGAACCCAAGAAACTTGATGAAGCCTTCATGGAACCTGAATGGATTCAAGCTATGTAAGAAGAGCTTGAACAGTTTGAGTTGAATAATGTCTTAGAGCTAGTTAAGTGTCCCGATCCGCGCAAGCACAATATCATTGGCACCAAATGGATCTATCTCAACAAGCAAGATGAGCATGGTCAAGTTGTCAGAAACAAGGCTTGTCTCATTGCCCAAGGTTATACACAAGTAGAGGGGATTGACTTCGATGCAACCTTTGCTCCTGTGGCTAGGCTTGAAGCCATTCGTATACTGCTAGCCTATGCTAACCACAACAATATTCTTCTATACCAAATGGATGTGAAGAGTGCCTTCCTCAACGAAAAAATTGAACAAGAAGTATATGTTGCTCAACCTCCTAGTTTTGAAGATCCAAAGCATCCTGACATGGTGTACAAACTCAACAAGGCATTGTATGGCCTCAAACAAGCACCTCACGCTTGGTATGACACACTCAAAGACTTCCTGAAGAGCAAAGGCTTCAAACCTGGTTCTCTAGATCCCACTCTCTCCACGAAGACATATGATGGTGAACTGTTTGTATGCCAACTCTATGTGGATGATATTATCTTCGGCTGCATTGATAAGAGATAAAGTGATGAGTTTGGGCATATGATGCGAGAGCAATATCAGATGTCCATGATGGGTGAGCTGAAGTTCTTCCTTGACTTCAAATCCGTCAACAAAGAAATGACATCTTCATATCACAAGAGAAATACCTTAAAGACTGCCTGAAGAAGTTTGGAATGCAAGACTGCAAAGGGTACACGACGCCAATGCCAACCAAAGGCCAATCGGGACCCGACGACAATGGTTTTGAGTTCGATCAAAAGGTATACCGCTCCATGATTGGTTCTCTATTGTACTTATGTGCATCTATGCCTGATATAATGCTTAGTGTTTGTGACGTCCGGGTAATTAGGCTACATTAAACCTTTGTTAATGATGCTAGGTCATGATGATTAAAATTTTGCTAAACCTCACGTGTTTCAAAACTTAGTTCAAATACAAATTCAAATAAAAAGTCAAATTATAGTTTAAAAATGAATTAAAATGTTCAAAGGGTTATAAATATTCACTAACTAATTAGCAAATAGCATCCAACATTATATAAAATATTTAATTGCCCTAAAACAATTAAAACAGTGACCAAAACAGCCTCATTAATCCACTTTCATTTATGCACAATTCAAATGCATTCAAATGCTCATCAAACCTTTTTGTGGCAATGCCTAAAATGGATATCCTAATTTAGGCCAAGTCTCATACTTAACTAAAATGCATTTACTTTTCTAAATAAAAATAAAACTGAATTAAAAAAACGTAAAAGGAAAACAATTCCTCCCCCCCCGACTGGGCCTTGGCCCAGTTGGCCGTGTGGCCGAGCGGCCTGCCGGCCCACCCCCACGCGCCCCATGGCCTACTAGGCCCCCACCCGAAACCCTAATCACTCTACTCCTCCCGCATGATCCCCCCACTCGTCTCGCACGACCCCCACTCCTCCTGACCGATGCCCCGCTCCCTCTCGTTCTCCAGCGTCGCCGCTCCCCGCACCTGATTCCTTGTCGCGCTGGAGCCCTACCCCGCCGGAGCGCCCACGCCCGAGGAACCGCCACCTCCCGCTGTCCTCGCGCCAACGCTTCGCAGGAGCTCCACCCATGGCCGCCATCTGGTTCTTCGCGTCTGTGCCACGCCAAGTCGTATCCTCGCCGGAGATGGACGGATCTCGGAGGCCCCGTCACGGATCCGACCTCCCTTGCCTTCCTCTCCCTCGCTGGAGTTCCCCTCGTCGCTCACCGCCATTGCCGGAACCTCCCCGACCTCCTTCTCGTGCATCGCAGCCACGCCTCACCACCCCCGCTCCTCCTCAACGACTGTGAGTGCCCTCCTCCTCTCCTTTCTCCTTGCTGCGGTCACCGCCGCCCCGCCTGACCCTCGCGCGCCGCTCCGCGTATCGTTGCCCGCGCCTCGGCCACACGCCGCGCCCACTGGCCATGGCTCCGGCCGCGCTCCCCATGCTCCATGGCGTGCTCCGCGCTCAACTTGGCCTCTTTTCCATTGTCGCGTGCTTCTGCTACTGCTTCTCACTCGCGCATCCTACCGCGCTGGCCATGCCCGCCATTCCTGCTTGCATCGCCGGGGCCGCCCGTCACTGACGCCACAACCCCTGGTTCCCCACGCGCCCGCCGGTGCCTAAGGGCGCCCGGGGCCACGCCCTGGTCCCTGCGCCCATCTGACCGTGCCACCTATGGCCACTCCCGGCCATGGCTGCCGGCGGGCAGCCCCTGGTGGCTGCGCCTCTGGCTCGGTCCAGCCCCAGGTGGGTTGGGGGTTAAGCACTAACCCCCCCTAATCCACGGTGTCGAAAGGGCCCAGAACGTGTAAAATAAATAAATCAATAAATAAAGATGTAAAATAATAATCAATATAATTAATTAATTAAATGAATTAAACAACTTAATTAATCATGTTAATTAGCCTAATTAGCTTGTTAGTTAAATAAACTATTAGGTTAACTAAAAAGTGAATGACATGTGGGTCCCAGGACCTAGTTGACCAGTCAACTGTTGACTGGACCCCCTTGGATCCCACCTGTCAGCCTCACTTTGCCTCTGGCTGGGTACACTTGTGGGTACCCATGGCCATTTTCCTTTTATTTTTGAATTAATATTAATTCCAAAATATTATTAAAACTTTGAAAAATAATATAAAATAAATTGTTAGTCAGATGAAAATACTTTGTACATGAAAGTTACTCAGAACGATGGGACGAATCCGAATACGCAGTCCGTTCATCCGCCACATGTCCCTAGCATAGCGAACGTGCAACATTTCACCTCCGGTTCATCTCTCCAAAAACGCGAAACATCAGGGATACTTTCCCAGTTGTTTCCCCCTTCGCCGGTATCACCTCCTACTGCGTTAGGGCACACCGGGCACCGTTACTTGTCATGTCATGCATCGATATGCATCTATTTGCATTGTATTCATTGTTTCTTCCCCCTCTTCTCTCCGGTAGACTACGAGACTGACGCCGCTGCTGGTGCCCTGATTGATTACATTGGTGACGACCCCTCCTTCTTGCCAGAGCAACCAGGCAAGCCCCCCCTTGATCACCAGATATCGCCTATTCTACTATCTACTGCTTCCATTAGAGTAGTGTAGCATGTTACTACTTTCCGTTAATCCTATCCTGATGCATAGCCTATCTTTACTACTACTGTTGTTACCTTTACCTGCAATCCTAAATGCTTAGTATAGGATGCTAGTATTCCATTAGTTGCCCTACATTCTTGTCCGTCTGCCATGCTATACTATCGGGCCGTGATCACTTGGGAGGTGATCATGGGTATATACTTATATACATAATACATGATGCTTGTGGTGACTAAAGTCGGGTCGGCTCGTTGAGTACCCGTGGTTGATTCACGGATTGGGGGCCGAAAGGACATACTTTCCCGACGGTCCTCTGGGTGGATCTTTGTGGCAGAGCAACAGGGCAGGTTGAGACCACATAGGTGAGAGGTGGGCCTGGCCCTGGTCAGCTTCCGTGCTTACATCAATTAACACGCTTAATGAGATCTTGGTATTTGATCTGAGTCTGGCCACTGGCCTATACACACTAACCAACTATGCGGGAGCAATTATGGGCACTCGACGTCGTGGTATCAGCCGAAGCCTTCTTGACATCAGCGACTGAGCGGCGCGCGCCGGGTTGGACCACGTAACGCAACTTCCTTTGTAATGGAGGTTGCTAGGTCTGCTCATCGGCCGCCCACGCAACATGCAGGTGTGCAATGGGCGATGGGACCAGACCCTTGCGCCATAGGATTTAGACCGGCATGCTGACCTCTCTGTTGTGCCTAGGTAGGGCTTCGACAAGTCGATCTTCCGAGGCCGGGCATGACTCAGGATAGTGTGTCCGGCCAAAGGGGATTGAGCGTGTTGGGAAATGTGGTGCACCCCTTCAGGGAAGTTTATCTATTCGAATAGCCGTGTCCCTCGGTAAAAGGACGACCCGGAGTTGTACCTTGACCTTATGACAACTAGAACCGGATGCTTAATAAAACACACCCTTTCAAGTGCCAGATACAACCCGGTGATCGCTCTATAAAAGGGCGACGAGGAGCGGATCGCCGGGTAGGATATGCTATGCGATGATACTTGGTTAACTTACCATGTACTCTCTTCTACTGCTTCAAGATGGAGGCTGCCAGAAGCATAGTCTTCGATAGTACTAGCTATCCCCCTCTTATTCTGGCATTCTGCAGTAGTCCACATATACTACCCCTTTCTTTGATACCAATGCATATGCAGCGTAGTTCCTTGCTTATGAGTACTTTGGATGAGTACTCATGGTTGCTTTGCTCCCCCTTTTCCCTCTTTCTATACCTAGTTGTCACAACCAGATGCTAGAGCCCAAGAGCCATATGCCATCGTTGGCGATGACTCCTACTACACTGGAGGTGCCTACTACTACGTGCAGGCCGCCGCCGCCGACCAGGAGTAGTTTAGGAGGATCCTAGGCAGGAGGCCTGCGCCTCTTTCGATCTGTATCCTAGTTTGTGCTAGCCATCTTATGGAAACTTGTTTAACTTATGTCTGTACTCAGATATTGTTGCTTTCACTGACTCGTCTATAATCGAGCTCTTGTATTCGAGCCCTCGAGGCCCCTGGCTTGTAATATGATGCTTGTATGACTTATTTTATTTTTAGAGTTGTGTTGTGATATCTTCCCGTGAGTCCATGATCTTGATCATACATGTTTGCGTGTATGATTAGTGTACGATTGAATCGGGGGCGTCACAAGTTGGTATCAGAGCTGACTGCCTGTAGGAATCCCCCTTCCACACTGCTTGGCCGAAGTTGAGTCTAGTCGATAAGAACTGTTTTACTAACATGGTTGTGCGGCCCATGGGCCCACATCGCCATTGGGTGGTATTAGGATCTTTTATTCCTCGTCTATACTCTGGGACTCTGATCTCTCTTCTATTCGGGTTAAATGGATTTTACTAAATCTAACATTAGGATCTCGTGATCACTTTCACCTGGAGAGCACCTTATTACCGATGATCGTCTGCTACACCAGAAGATTTCAAGGATACTCTATGATGTACTCTCGAGACTTTGTGCCATCTCTTTTGCAATTCCCATTGATCGATAAACCTTTATGGATAACCACGCACACTTGCCATTCATACAATCATTCCTCGTTGATCTTGTTATTATAAGATGCCTCGAAATTCTCTCTATTGTTCCGAGGATACTTTGTGCCTACTGCCTTGCAGTTCTTTGCCACATGAATAACCATGTGGATAATTCCTCGCACTTACCAAGTATCTGCTCATCCCTAGTTGTTCAGGTGTTTCACAAAAGTCTTCGAAATAATATTCGATCCTCTGAAAATCCATAGCAGCTTATTGCTCTACAAATACTTGTCTGCTTGCATTATGGATGCTTCCCATATGTCTGGCAGTATTCATTAGTCTCCTTTGACACCGTCATTTTGATCCTATTGATTCAACATGAATGAGAATGCATGCAATCATTGGTTGATCCTTTTTAAATTATCTTTCTGGCTCAGATGTCATTTTAAACATGGGTTGGAGCTCGACCAATCGAATTGCCATCGATTGTACCCCTAAGCCCACTCAACTTATCCATCCTTAGTCAGAGCGTTTGCTTCTTATCCCTTGATTTTGATATCATAATTCTTTTGCATTTGAGCTTTGAATTAGTCAGTTGTTTCTATAATCTGATCTCCTTGCATTCTTTCTTCCTCTGGTTGAGTACCAACGCTCACATCAGATCCCTTGAGGACCACCAGATCCATTATTGGATTTTATTCGACAACATCCTTCATATTCAATCAATTTGGAAGTTCTTTCCCTGATATATAATGCCATTGGTAAATCATACTCTTTGATTTGGCCAACCATGCTCTGCTTTCGAGCTGGTGATATTTACTCTTGAAGCTTTTGGTATATGTTTGTAAGATGCCCCGATGGGTAAAACCTATGCCTTCCTTAATCTGTATGAACCCGAAAGTTTTCCAAGGTTCATACTCCTCTAGTAATTCACCAGGTAGGTCTTCGCACACAAATCCTTTTGAATAGAGCAGTGAATGAAAGGTTATGCATTGAAGAAGTGGGAGTCGACCTTGAACCTTGTGTTCATGCCCATGGACACGATGTAGATCTTATGATTAAAGCTTCTCCTTAAATTAATTATTCCCTTGGTATAAGTTCAACTTATATCTGGGGTTTGGCATTTTGCAATCGTAGTTTCGACCATGTTCTCCTTTAAATACCATTTTTCATGCAAGTTTAGGCAAATGTCTTCTGCAGAATAATACCCCAGTACAACCTGTACTTTGGTCTATCATCGAGTATTACCCCCTGGTATCTCGAGATTATCACGGAACTACGTAACTTCTTATGAGTTCTTCATCAAGTACTACATTCTCACCGATTCCAATTTTTTCACGAGCTCTAAGTTATTAAACACTCAAAGACATCGATAACTAAATCGATTCCGCACTCCAATTTAATAACTCTAAGTAAGTTTAGTTGCTTACGAGTTTAATAATCCTTCAAGTCATTCCTAGCCTAATCGGCTATATTATTATCATGCAAACTTTTAACTGTGCTACCTGGTCCTTCTTCCCAGAGCACAATTTTCAACGATGATCTAATCTTACATTGATTTTCCTCATCATATCATTTCGCCTTGAACAACAAGCTTGATTGTGAGTTTGTGTTGTACCCATGGTCTCAATAACCTTTCACTTCATCATTCCTTTGACTTAATGTCATCGCTGATTGATTACATCTTCATGAAATCTATCGACAAAAGTGTCGCGATCATCATCAACCTTATGAGCTCTTCTAGGATATCAATCAAATTCATGATGAGAAATACTCTCCTTGCCCCTCGATGATTTGTGTTATCATTGACAACTTTATTGCCTTCCCTCCAACACAAACTTGTTTGTGTTGTGGCTGTACCTTGAGTTCCTCGCTATCCAGCTTATCTTATGTCCTACCTTGAAGTAATACCATCTTATATATCAAGGATGTTGTGAGAATTTTACCACCTCTTAAGAATTCTTGATACAATTGATACATCTCTCCATCTACATTCATCTCTTGGTCCCCGTGTTGTTTCCAACTGCAATACCGACGATTGGACTTTGATGTGTAAAATTCAAAATTACTAGCAACCTTATTGCTTGTAAGATAATGAATGATAGTTTCATTCTTTGTGTATTGGTTATTGAATCACCATTCTAAACATTGATCATGCTACCTAAGCCCATATTATGGGTGCACCTTTCAACCAATGGTTAATTGTGTATGTTTTCCTCGAGCATACATCATTATACCATTTGATTTGACAAATGTTATCTCCTGTTCACATAATTGTGGAAATCCATCTTGTTGGAAATCTCGATGAATTGTCGCTGAGACCATCAGCCACCTCCTCATCCTCTCCTTGGTTTAATGATGAACTCTTGTTTTGGAACTTGCTCCCATAGTTCATTTCCCGAGAATCTTACATTGTCATCTTGTCAATTTGTGTTGCACCTCTTCTTATCAGGCATCCTAAGTCTGAGGTATCCTGACACCAATCGGATCTGAACCTCGGTCAGATATGATGGTTGGAACATATTTCCAATGGTTATAACGTTGGTCTTTTAGATGACCCGGTAAGGTGATGTGATGCCTAGCACACCTGGCCGGAGGACCTATTACATTAGTTTCCTTTTAGCAAGGTTAACCATTCTTCCATGAGGAAATGGAATGACTTGCTTATAAGTTGTTCCTGATGAATCCTTTGTGTATCCAAAGTCCGACCTTACTTGAAGACCATGTCAATGCTATCTCAAAGCATGTTTGTGGTACTCCAAATTTCCACAAGAACATTTGAAGCCCAATGCTAAATGTTTCTTGCTCAATTATCCAAACACCGTTGTATGGGTAATGTCATGAAATTTCTCCCCCCCCTTAGCTAAAGGGTTTTCTACATTATATCCCGTCATGGATATCATGCTTGGCTTACCCTTGGGAGGATAAACCCCTAAAATATGTGTTTAAACACAATTTCATTTCCATTTTTCTGTTTAATCTGATAATCATATTTTCCTTTCCATTGTTTGGTTTAACTTTTCTTGTGATCCACATGATGTAAGCAGTAATATTTCCCTGCTTATGTAAACACCTCGGTGTACAATTCTGTCACGAAAACCATGTTACTATTGTTGATGACATTTCGGTAATCGTTAATGGACGAGAACTTTGCCGATTGGCCCACCTCGTTCAACAAGCAGGAAAATGGTTCTCTTCGTCCCTCGCCCTTGGTACCGATGTTGTTGCCGACATAACCGACAGACTATCCTCTAACACGCCTTGCTTACATAATCGTGCAAGATTTCACCACCCTTCCTACTTTTAACCCACATGGTGGGCCCATAACCCACAGTTCCACAGGATTGAAACCTGACTCTCTTGTACACCCCCTGTTCTCAAAGATATTCCTCGCATGTGGCCTCGTAAGTAATTCATGAGCCACCTGCCGAGAGATCATCAATTCTGGTATCAGTTACAAAACTAATTCTCGTTGCTCTGAACCACTTTCACGCGTTGTTTCAGGCAACGATGTTTCTATATCCGCTTGAAACTTCTTATTGTGCCTTCTTATTTTGCTCTCGATGTTTTCTTAAGTTTAATTCGAGAGTTACCTTCTGCCACCTCCCCTCAGTTATCTCCTAGATAAACACCCATGTAGAGGCCTGTTCTCTCAGAGTTATCCCCCTATCCTTTACGTAATTACGATGGAGATCCTGAAGAAAGGATGTCGACTTCATCGTGGCGACCTGGAGAAATGAAGACATCAACATAGTAGATCGACCTCTTCGAGAAGAGCAACCAAGACTGAGGGAGTCCTGGATTAGGGGGTGTTCGGATAGCCGAACTATACCTTCAGCCGGACTCCTGGACTATGAAGATACAAGATTGAAGACTCTGTCCCGTGTCCGGAAGGGACTTTCCTTGGCGTGGAAGGCAAGCTTGGCGCTGCGGATGTTCAGATCTCCTACCATTGTAACCGACTCTATGTAACCCTAACCTTCTCCAGTGTCTATATAAACCGGAGGGTTTTAGTCCGTAGGACAACATACACATCAACAATCATACCATATGCTAGCTTCTAGGGTTTAGCCTCTCTGATCTCGTGGTAGATCTACTCTTGTACTACCCATATCATCAATATTAATCAAGCAGGACGTAGGGTTTTACCTCCATCGAGAGGGCCCGAACCTGGGTAAAACTTCGTGTCCCGTGCCTCCTGTTACCATCCGACCTAGACGCACAGTTCGGGATCCCCTACCCGAGATCCGCCGGTTTTGACACCGACATTGGTGCTTTCATTGAGAGTTCCTCTGTGCCGTCGCCGTCAGGCCCGATGGCTCCTACGATCATCAATAGAGATGCAGTCCGGGGTGAGACCTTCCTCCCCGGACAGATCTTCGTCTTTGGCAGCTTCGCGCTGCGGGCCAATTCGCTTGGCCATCTAGAGCAGATCGAAAGCTACACCCCTGGCCGTCAGGTCAGATTAGGAAGTTTAAACTACACGGCTGACATCCGCGGAGACTTGATCTTCGACGGATTCGAACCACTGCCGAGTGCGCCACACTGTCACGACGAGCACGATCTAGCTCTGCCGCCAAACAGTGCCCTGGAGGCCGCACCCGCATCGGCTCCGACCCTTAGTCCGGAGCCAACCGCGCCGATCGAGGATGGGTGGTTGGACGCCACCCTGGGGGCTGTAATCCCAATGGCGGTTGAGCCGAACACCAGCCCCGTACTCTGCATGACTCGTGACTCCATGGACCCCGAACCCTCTGCGCCCCTGCCGATTGAATCCGATTGGGCGCCGATCATGGAGTTCATAGCCGCGGACGTCTTTCAGCACTTGCCTTTCGGCGATATCCTGAAGTCACTGAAGTCTCTCTCTTTATCAGGAGAGCCCTGGCCGGACTATGGTCAGCAAGGTTGGGGTACGGACGATGAAGAAATTCAAAACCCACCCACCACCCACTTCGTAGCCACTGTCGACGACTTAACCGACATGCTCGACTTCGACTCCGACGACATTGACGCTATGGACGCCGATGAGGGAGACGATGAAGAACCAGCGCCCATTGAGCCCTGGAACGCCACCTCGTCATACGACGTATACATGGTGGACGCACCAAAAGATGACGACGAAGAGCGGAAGGACGCACCGAAGGATTGTTCGCTCGAAAAGCAGTCAAAGCGGTGACGCAAGCGCTGCCCCAAATCCCGCCTCAATAGAAATAGCGATCACATAGACCCAACGCTGGAGCAGGGCGAACCGCTGCCGGACAACGGCAATCCGGATAATCAAACCGAACAAACAAATCCTATCAAGGATAATGGTCTGGACGACATAACGCCGGACAGGCACCCGGAGCAACAGAACGCCCGTGAAAGGCTTGTTGCCACCGCGAGGAGCCTTAAAAACCAGAAGTGAAGGCTCAAGGCCGTGCAAGACACACTCCAATTCAGATGGAGCAAAATACTCAACACTGCAGCAAGGTATGGCGACAATCGCCCCTCCAAGAGCTACCCAAAGCGGAAGCTGCTACCCGAATTCGATGAGGAGGCCGCAGACCCCCCACAACCAAATATCAAAGCAGCCACCTGGTCGGATAAACGACCCCTCTACCAACACAGAGCGGCATACAACGTCGCTCACAATACAACACGTGACCCAGGCGAGGGTTCACACCCAAAGGACGGCGCAACAAGATCCATCTATGGACCACGCAAGCGCCCCCAGCATACAATGCAACACAACAAATATCTGAACAACGCGGTACACCCAGCTACAGGGGTGCCGCACACCCTCTATGTTTCACCGACGAGGTGCTGGACCATGAATTTCCAGAGGGATTCAAACCCGTAAACATAGAGGCATACGATGGAACAACAGACCCCGGGGTTTGGATTAAGGACTATATCCTTCATATCCATATGGCTCGAGGAGATGATATCCACGCCATCAAATACTTACCCCTCAAGCTCAAAGGGCCAGCTCGTCACTGGCTCAAAGGCCTCCCCGAAAGCTCCATTGGAAGTTGGGAAGAGCTCGAAGACGCCTTTCGGGCAAATTTTCAAGGGACTTATGTCCGACCTCCGGATGCGGATGATCTGAGTCATATAACTCAGCAGCCCGGAGAGTCAGCCCGAAAGCTTTGGAATAGGTTTCTTACTAAAAAGAACCAGATTGTCGACTGTCCGGACGCCGAAGCCTTAGCGGCTTTCAAGCATAGCGTCCGTGACGAATGGCTCGCCAGACACCTCGGCTGAAATAAGCCGAGAACAATGGCCGCATTAACAAACCTCATGACCCGCTTTTACGCGGGTGAGGATAGCTGGCTAGCCATATGCAACACTAGCGATCCCAGCACATCTGAAGTTAGAGATGGAAACGGGAAATCACGGCGCAACAGCAATAACAAATGCTGGAATAAAGAAGACAGTACGAAGGGCACGATAGTAAACGCCGGATTCAAAGTCTCTCGGCCAGGCCAAAAGCCGCCCCCTAAAGGCACCAGGGATGAACTGTCCAGCCTCAACAAAATTCTGGACCAAGTATGTCAGATCCATAGTACCCCTAGCAAACCTGCCAATCATACCCACAGAGAATGTTGGGTCTTCAAGCAGTCCGGCAAGCTCAACGCCGTACACAAGGGGGAGGATACACCAAGTTAAGACGAGGACGAACCTCCCAAGCGAGACACGGGGAACAAAAGAAATTTCCACCCGAAGTCAAAACAGTAAACGTGTTACACGTGATCAAGGGAAAAAGCAATGCGGCACTCCCAGAAAAATATACCGAAGCGCCTATCACCGCGAAGTCCTGCCACTGGTCATCTCAACCGATCATTTTCGACCATCGCAATTACTCAGCAAGTATCCGACACGCAGGATGGGCCGCCCTGGTGTTAAACCCAGTAATTGGCGGATATCACTTCACACGAGTATTGATGGACGGCGGCAGCAGCCTAAACCTAATATATCAGGATACAATCCGTGGGATGGGGTTAGACCCAACACAAATTCGCCATAGCAACACTACCTTTAAAGGAGTAACGCCAGGCCCAGGGGCTCGTTGCACGGGCTCCCTCCTACTACAAGTTATATTCGGCTCCCCCGATAACTTCCGTCACGATCATTTAACTTTCCACATCGCTCCGTTCCAAAGTGGCTATCAAGCACTGCTCGGACGCGAAGCTTTCGCTCGCTTTAATGCAATACCACACTACGCCTCCCTTACACTCAAGATGCCCGGTCCACGAGGCATCATTTCAGTGCATGGAAGTATCAAGCGATCTGTGCGCGCCGAAGAGAGTGAGGCTGCCTTGGCAGCCGCACACTAAAGGCGCCCGGACCAACGAAAGCATCCAATAGGTCGTCAAGACCTCAGACACAACTAATCGAGTCCGGCGCCACCACTTATACCGCATAAACAGTCACACCCCTATTTTTCAATACAAGGGGCTCCACGCACGTAGACAAGTGGCAATTTCTCCTCCTTTTGAATTACATATGGTTTCTTTAGAAAACTATCTTTTTGCACGATCACCTTTTCACCCAAATTCCTCTCTTTTACAGACGATCATCATGCTACACCCGTCCAGGATACGGCACAACGGAGACACAGGCACAGACATGCAGCAGGGACCCGCCCCAAGGATTCTTTTTAGATTAAGACCCTGCATAAACCTTTTTTACTGTCTCTTGTTGATACATATCCACCGTTGAGAAGGATGCTGACGTCTTGGCATGTGGCCACGCCAAAACAATGCACATACCTGGACACAAGGGGCTTCTTTCAAAGGCCATTTTTTAGGCCCGGTTTATACCACAAAGACCGAATACCTTAGGGAGTGTTCGGTGGCGCGAGTTTGGCCCTATATGCATCAGCTCCGAATCATTGTCTTTGGTCAAATGTTGGGTTTGCCCGACTCCTGTGTTTTGGTGCCTTACGTTCCGCTTTACCGGCTAAGGTAGCACCAGGAGAACTACTGTGATTGTGCCCTGGTTCATCCGGACGAGCACCTCAGTAGAGAAAGCCGAAAACTGACTGTCATGATATAGCGTGAGACTGGTCAACCACTCGACGACCTATGGGAATGTTAGAATTCCCCCGCCTTACCGAAGGGCCGTTTCCCGGCCAGGCATGTACGCACCCCGGGATCGGGAGAGTGCGGAGCCACCAGGGGCTATCTAGTAGCCCCACTGTCAAACTCCTATGGCTAAGTGAAAGTGTTAAAGCATTATAGTCCGGTTGCCTCGCTCGCTCCGCTATCACCTCCATAATAGGACCAAGACATTGTGTTAAGTGTGAACGCGTGTTTCTGTGAACACCTCCGCATTATATGCGTGGGGGTTGAAGCCGACGACTGTAATCTTTCAGGTTATACACATGTATACATAAACGGCCGCCCAGGAGGCATCACAATACATTCAGGCAAAAGTATAAAAGTAGCCTTATGAAAATTTATAAAAGCATTTCACTTACAATGAGATTACATGTCACTCAAACATAATATTTTTTGAGCACTGGGTCTCTATCAAACGAGCACCCTCAAGAACTTCCTCAAAGTAGTGCTCAGCAGCCCTTCGACCTATGGCCGAATCCTGCGCTGCAACAGTGGTAGCATCCATCTTTGCCCCGTATGCTTTAGCACGGGCAAAGGCCATTCGTGCACCTTCTATGCATGCTGACCTCTTCATCGCATTTATGCACGGCACCACGTCAAGGAACTGCTGCACCAAGCTGAAATAGCTGCTCGGTTTTGACCTTTCTGGCCATAGCTGATCCACAACAGACCTCATGGAGAGTCCGGACAGCCTATTTAGTTTGGCCCATTCGGCTAATTGGTCCGTCAATGAAAGCGGACGCTCGGGAGAAAGGAATTGTTTCCAAAACAGCCGGTCTACTTCACGGTCCGTCTGACTCTGGAAGTACTTGACCGCATCGGCAGCGCTCGCCGCCAAATCCATATACACATCTTCCGAACTCCACAGCCGATCCAGAGGGGCATACCGTGGATCTTTGAACTTCCTCTGCAGCATAAAGGATTTCCCGGCTACAATATCCCCGGCTTCCCGCAGCTCCTCCTTCTTTGCCCTCATTGCAGAGCGGAGGTCTTTTCCCGTTGCAGCAGCCTTCTCAAGGTCCGATACCTTCGCCTGGTTTTCCTTTTCAAGAACCCGGCAACAGTCGGTGGCGGCTTTTAATTCTACGGCCATATTGGCCATCTTATCTCGGCTCTCGCCATGCGCGGCCTTCTCGGCTTGCAACTCTTCGGCCGCCTTCAAAGCAGCCGCATTACCCAACCTCGCTTGTTCCTTGGCTCGGGCAAGTTCTGCCCGCAAGGCTTTAACAGTGGCAGCTCCATCTGCAGTCACAACACATTAAAGATACTGGCATCATGCTGCTCTTCCTATGTGCCGTTTACCAGATAATGACACTTACCTTGGGCCTCGTCAAGCCTTTTGTTAACAAGCTCGATGTCGGCGTCTGCCGCATCCAACTGCCGTTCTAAATGGGCAAACTCGCGAGCCTGGCTAGCCACCGGAGCTTCCATCACCTACACATAAAGGCAGGATGGTTATTACCTGCGAATATGATCCTCTGTTCGTCGTCGTTTCCGACGATGACCAGAGTCTCAGGGGCTACTATCTACACAGGGCACACCTAGTATGTGCAGGACTATCATACATTATTTTACGTACCTCAAAGCCTGTCAGTAGACTCATAAAAGCTTTATGCAATCCGCTTTCGGCGGACAAGATTCTCTCCATCGCCGTATTCATCAGCACACGGTGTTCATCTGAGATGGCCGCTCGCCCCATCAACTCCCTCAGAACATCCGACCGCACACTAGACGGTGCCGGACTCGTTTGTCTGCTCTCTTCGGGAGCCGGACACTGGGAACTTCGGGGGTCGACGGGATTATCTTCTGGCCTCGCCGGACTCGGAGAGGCCCTCCGCGACGACACTTCAGGGTCGCCCGCTTCCGGAGCGGAGGAGTCCAGAGGAGGCGTTTCGCTCTCCATCATCTCTGGAAGAAGATCCCCCGAAGACGAGCTCATTTGAGAGTGGCTAAGGCCTGAACTGCAAAGATACATGCAGTGGTTATCTTCTCAGAAGAAAAGACGACATATCTATACTATTAAGGTATTTTGGGTCACTTACGACTCATGGGAGAATTGATCCCCCTGCGGACTTTGTGCGGCAACCGCACCCCCCGGGGTAGGACCCTCTGTGGGAGACTTCTTCTCCCGTTTGGAAGCTTCGGCTTCCGAATCCCCAGATGCAATCCTTTTCCTCTTCTGGTCGACTTCCTTCATGGAGACACTCGCTCCCTCGGCTAGAGCGGCCAGCGTTTGGGGCCCGCGACCGCCCGCATTTTCCTTCAAGGGCTCCAGGCAAGGTGCGGTCTGGAGCATCTTTTCCAATATCGGATTTTCTAAACCCTCAGGGAGGGGGACCGAGCACGGAATCAACTTCGCCTTCGTTAGCCAGCCCTGGTCAAAAAGCGAACTCTCAGAAATAACTTCGCATCAAAGGAGAGGTAGTACGCTCGGTCGGAAGATGCCTTACCTGTTCAGCGGCACGATTGCTACTCAGGCCCACGTCCTCGGTAATTTCCGTACACTCCACTTGAGGTCCGAAGAACAACTTGTACATCTCCTCGTGCGTCAGGCCAAGGAAATTTCGAATGGCGCGCGGTCCCTCGGGATTGAACTCCCATAAGCGAAGAGGCCGGCGTTTGCAAGGTTGGACTTGGCGAACCAACATAACTTGTGCTACGGCAACCAAACTGAAATCTCCGTCAAAGAGATCTTGAATGCGGCTTTGCAGTATAGGCACGTCCTTGGCCGGACCCCAGCTCAATCCTCTGCTAATCCATGACATCAGTTGCGGTGGAGGGCCCGGGCGGAAGACAGGGGCAGCCGCCCACTTGGCACTTCTAGGGGCCGTGATGTAGAACCACTCCTGTTGCCACAATTCAGACACCTCTGGAATGGAACCTTTGGGCCATGCAGCTCCCGTCATCTTGCGTATTGAGGCACCTCCACACTTCGCATGTTGCCCCTCGATCATCTCCAGTTTTACTTCAAAGGTCTTGAGCCATAGGCCAAAGTGAGGGGTAACCCAGAGGAAGGCCTCGCACACAACGATAAATGTCGTGATATGAAGAAAAGAGTCCAGAGCTAGATCATGGAAATCTAGCCCGTAGTAAAACATCAAGCCCCTGACAAAAGGATCCAATGCAAGGCCTAGACCTCGAAGGAAGTGGGAGACGAACACGACACTCTCGTTGGGTTCGGGGGAGGGGACGGCCTTCCCCCGGGGAGGCAGCCGATGCAGAATCTCGACGGTCAGATATCTGGCCTCCCTCAACTTTTTGACGTCTTCTTCCGTGACGGAAGTAGGCACCCATCTGCCTTGAAGGCTAGATCCGGACATGACTGAAGGTTCGGAGCACCTGACATGAACTTTGGGTGTTTGAGCTTGAGGTGGGGGAAGGATTCGATTGAGCACGGGAGGGAAAAATAAAAGGCTTCGTCCCTTTATAAAGAGGGTGGATATCGAGCGTCCTCTCCGTGTCCGTTTGGACTTGCCTATGATCTAGGAGTCCTAGAAGCGGTTGGGTTGCCCACGCCCGTATTGATGAGAATCCCAGAATAAGGAGGCACGATCTCTGCTTTGACAAGACGTGCCAAGGAAACCGCCTCGCATAACGCGCCGAGGTGGGATAATGAAACGATTTGGATAAAGGCTTGGCCGGGGTGTGTCGCACTACGGAATACGTCAGCAGATTAGATTTGTGTAAATATTATTCTCTCTATGGCAATATGTGGAAAACTTATTTTGAAGAACCGGACACTATCTTTGTGTTTAAAATCTTCTATGAAGTACTTGGAGGAGGAACCCGCCTTGCAATGCCGAAGACAATTTGCGCGCCGGACTCGTCGTCATTGAAGCCTGGTTCAGGGGCTACCGAGGGAGTCCTGGATTAGGGGGTGTTCGGATAGCCGAACTATACCTTCAGTCGGACTCCTGGACTATGAAGATACAAGATTGAAGACTCCGTCCCATGTCCGGAAGGGACTTTCCTTGGCGTGGAAGGCAAGCTTGGCGATGCGGATGTTCAGATCTCCTACCATTGTAACCGACTCTATGTAACCCTAACCCTCTCCGGTGTCTATATAAACAGGAGGGTTTTAGTCCATAGGACAACATACACATCAACAATCATACCATAGGCTAGCTTCTAGGGTTTAGCCTCTCTGATCTCGTGGTAGATCTACTCTTGTACTACCCATATCATCAATATTAATCAAGCAGGACGTAGGGTTTTACCTCCATCAAGAGGGCCCGAACCTGGGTAAAACTTCGTGTCCCTTGCCTCCTGTTACCATCCGGCCTAGACGCACAGTTCGGGATCCCCTACCCGAGATCCGCCGGTTTTGACACCGACAAAGACCAAGAAGAATCATTAGATTTGTGACGCCCGAGTAATTAAGATATAGTAAACCTTTGTTAATGATGCCAGGTCATCATGATTAAAATTTTGCTAAACCTCATGTGTTTCAAAACTTAGTTCAAATACAAATTCAAATAACAAGTCAAATTATAGTTAAACAAATGAATTAAAAATGTTCAAAGGGTTATAAATATTCACTAACTAATTAGCAAATAGCATCCAACATTATATAAAATATTAAATTGCCCTAAAACAATTAAAACGGTGACCAAAACACCCTCATTAACCCACTTTCATTTATGCACAATTCAAATGCATTCAAATGCTCATCAAACCTTTTTATGGCAGTGCCTAAAATGGATATCCTAATTTAGGCCAAGTCTCATACTTAACTAAAATTCATTTGCTTTTCTAAATAAAAATAAAACTGAAACAAAAAAAGGCAAAAGGAAAACAACCCCCCCCCCCCCCCCCCCCCCCCGACTAGGCGTTGGCCCAGTTGGCCGTGTGGCCGAGCGGCCTGCCGGCCCACCCCCGCGTGCCCCATGGCCTACTAGCCCCCACCCGAAACCTTAATCACTCTACTCCTCCCGCACGACCCCCCACTCGACTCGCACAACCCCCACTCCTCCTGACCAATGCCCCCGCTCCCTCTCGCTCTCCAGCGCTGCCGCTCCCTGCACTCGATTCCTTGTCGCGCCGGAGCCCTACCTCGCTGGAGTGCCCATGCCCGAGGAACCGCCACCTCGCGCCGTCCTCGCGCCATCGCCTCGCAGGAGCTCCTCCCATGGCCACCGTCTGGTTCTTCGCTTCTGTGCCGCGCCAAGCCGTATCCTCACTGGAGATGGACGGATCCCGGAGGCCCCGTCACAGATCCGGCCTCCCTCGCCTTCCTCCCCCTCACCGGAGTCCCCCTAGTCGCCCGCCGCCATCGCTGGAACCTCCCCGACCTCCTTCTCGCGCGTCGCAGCCACGCCTCGTCGCGCCCGCTCCTCGTCAATGGCTGTGAGCGCCCCTTCCTCTCCTTTCTCCTCGCTGCGGTCACCGCTGCCCCGCCTGACCCTCGCGCGTCGCTCCGCGTAACACTGCCCGCGCCACGGCCGCACGCCGCGTCCACTGGTCGTGGCTCCGGCTGCGCTCCCCATGCTCCATGGCGTGCTCCACGCCTGACTTGGCCTCTTTTCCCTCGTCATGTGCTTTTGGTACTACTTCTCAGTCGCTCATCCTACCGTGCTGGCCATGCCCGCCGTTCCTGCTCGCATCGCCGAGGCCACCCGTCGCTGACGCTGCAACCCCTGGTTCGCCATGCGCCCGCCGGCGCTTGCTGGCGCCCGGAGCCGCGCCCCGGTCCCTGCGCCCATCTGACCATGCCACCCATGGCTGCCGGCGGGCAGCCCCTGGTGGCTATGCCTCTGGCTCGATCCAGCCCCTGGTGGGTTGGGGGTTAAGCACTAACCCCCCAATCCACAATGTTGGAAGGGCCCAGAACTTGTAAAATAAATAAATCAATAAATAAAGATGTAAAATAATAATTAATATAATTAATTAATTAAATGAATTAAATAATTTAACTAACCATGTTAAGTAGCCAAATTACCTTTTTAGTTAAATAAACTATTAGGTTAACTAAAAAGTGAATGGCATGTGGGTCCCAAGACCCAGTTGACCAGTCAACTATTGATTGGTCAACTGTTTACTGGACCTCCTTGGATCCTACCTGTCAGCCTCACTTTGCCTCTGGTTGGGTACACTTCTGGATACCCATGGACATTTTCCTTTTATTTTTGAATTAATATTAATTCTAGAATTTATTCAAACTTCGAAAAATAATATAAAATAAACTGTTAGTCAGATGAAAATACTTTGTACATGAAAGTGACTTAGAACAATGAGACGAATCCGAATACACAGTCCGTTCATCCGCCACACGTCCCTAGCATAGCGAACGTGCAACATTTCACCTTTGGTTCATCAGTCTGAAAACATGAAACACCGGGGATACTGTCCCAGTTGTTTCCCCCTTCACCGGTATCACCTCCTACTGCGTTAGGGCACACCTGGCACCGTTACTTGTGATGTCATGCATCGATATGCATCTGTTTGCATTGTATTCATTGTTTCTTCCCCCTCTTCTCTCCGGTAGACTACGAGACTGACGCCGCTGTTGGTGCCCCAATCGACTACGTTGTTGACGACCCCTCCTTGCCAGAGCAACCAGGCAACCCCCCTTGATCACGAGATATCACCTATTCTTCTCTCTACTACTTGCATTAGAGTAGTGTAGCATGTTACTGCTTTCCGTTAATCCTATCTCGATGCATAGCCTGTCTTTGCTACTACTATTGTTACCTTTACCTGCAATCCTAAATGCTTAGTATAGGATGCTAGTATTCCATTAGTGGCCCTACACTCCTGTCCGTTTTCCATGCTATACTATCGGGTCGTGATCACTTGGGAGGTGATCGTGGGTATACACTTATATACATAATACATGATGCTTGTGGTGACTAAAGTCGGGCCGGCTTGTTGAGTACCCGCGGTTGATTCACGGATTGGGGGCTGAAAGGAAATACTTTCTTGACGGCCCTCTGGGTGGACCTTTGTGGCGGAGCGACAGGCCAGGTTGAGACCACCTCTTAGTCTGGCATTCTGCAGTTCAGTCCACATATACTACCCCTTTCTTTGACACCAATGCATATGTAGCGTAGTTCCTTGCTTGCGAGTACTTTGGATGAGTACTCACAGTTGCTTTGCTCCCCATTTTCCCCCTTTCTATACCTGGTTGTCACAACCAGATGCTGGAGCCAGGAGCCAGACGCCACCGTCGACGACGACTCCTACTACACTAGAGGTGCCTACTACTATGTGCAGGCTGCCGCCGACGACCAGGAGTAGTTTAGGAGGATCACAGGCAGGAGGCCTGCGCCTCTTTCGATTTGTATCCTAGTTTGTGCTAGCCATCTTATGGCAACTTGTTTAACTTATGTCTGTACTCAGATATTGTTGCTTTTGCTGACTCATCTATGATCGAGCTCTTGTATTCGAGCCCTTGAGGCCCCTGGCTTGTAATATGATGCTTGTATGACTTATTTTATTTTTAGAGTTGTGTTGTGATATCTTCCCGTGAGTACCTGATCTTGATCGTACACGTTTGCATGTATGATTAGTGTACGATTGAATCAGGGGCGTCACAGTGTTTGCATGTGTGCCCGATTCCAAGCGGCACCAAAGGAATCGCATCAGCTCGCTGTGAAGCGAATTCTTCAATATTTGGCTCACATCCCAACACTAGGATTATGGTATCCAAAGGGCTCAGAGTTTGATCTAGTTGGATGGCAAGTCCACATCAGGCACATGCCACTTTCTTGGACGATCTCTTGTCTGTTGGTCTTCAAAGAAGTAGAACTGTGTATCCCTCTCCAGTGCTAAATCTGAATACATTGCTGCTGGATCTTGCTATGCTCAGCTTCTCTGGATGAAGCAAACTCTCAAGGATTATGGCACCATCCTGAAGCATGTGCCACTCTACTACAACAATGATAGCGCCAGCAAGATTGTCAACAATCCTGTTCAACACTCGAAGACAAAGCACATTCAGATCCGTCATCACTTTCTCAGAGATCATGTCATGAAGGAAGACATTGATATCATACACGTCAAGACTGAAGAGCAATTGACAGATATCTTCACGAATCCCATGGATGAGAAAAGGTTTTGCAAGCTGCTGTGTGAGCTAAATATCTTAGAATCCTCGAATGTCCTGTGAATGGACACACATCCTAACGCTTATGCATGCTAATGACTTAGATGTGCAACACACGAAGTAACGTATATCTTGAATTCATGAACACTTACCCTCTAAGTGTGAATACATTAATGTGGAATTTTACTTCGGAGCACCACGATAATTGTGCGCCATGTCTGGGTCTAATATTTCCTATACGGTGGGTAACGCCACCACCACACTTTCTTGAAGATTTTCATTTGGCGTCATGTGTGCATTATCTTCATATCTGGGTTGTCTTCAACATTGGTTTAACTTCAAGGTTTATCTTTGCAATGTTGATTTGGTCTTCACTGGTATATTTATATATATGTGTTCTGTCCTATACAACATTCACTTATATCTATGTCTTCAAATTTGCTATTTTCCGAACTAAGTGAATGTGATGGGACCCTAACCCCTTCTGTGCTTATCCCTCAAATTCTCTCTGTCTCTTCATATGCATTTTGTTGACACGTGTCGAATGTCTTCACTGTGTCCGAAGATACAGAGGCACACATTTAAAACGCTTTTAATGCACTTATCCTTTTTGCATGAATACCGGAGAAGCCAGAACGACCACCCGACAAACCAGGCGCGCATGGGGACGTGGCTCAACTCTCAATGAGTTGCATGCATGCCACGTGTCCACTAGATGTGAACCGCCAGGGGCACCCGCATAATTGCGCTGCGCAACCCCCTCCTTATAAATACTCCACCCCATGCAGTCAAAATTGCTTCTCCCACCTCGCCGTCTCGCTCAAACCCTAGCGCCACCGCTAGCCTCAGTCGACGCCGGAGACGAAGCGCTTAGCTACTGCGACCTCTTCGACGCCGTCTTCACACCGGCCGCGGACATCACCCTCTCCTCCGCCACCGTAGGTGTCTTCCGCTGCCAAGTTAGGGCATGGGAGATTGGGCTGCTCAGCATCCTCTTCGCCTCGTCTAGTAGTTCTTCGTGCGGTAAATAAAACTCACTTCTTACTGCCTGTTTGATCCGTTGAATCTGTCAACATCTTACAAAAGTGGTTTCTACACTTCCAAATCTACTTCCTTCTGTATCTGCATCTCATAACTTGCAAGTATATTCACTTATGCCTCATAACTAGTTAGATTCCTCACTTGTACTTATTCATGGATTCGTACAAATCTGGAACCAACTCACTTCAATAAGTGAATGTCTTCACACTATGAGGTTAATGTCTTCAAACTGATTTATCTTCAAAATCTTCTAAGAATGCATATGACCTCTTCCCCTTCCCTCGCATCTCTAATGCTGTCACAGGTACATCTCCATGGGAGAATCCCTTGGTTCTAATAGTCTGCATTCATTTGCAGAGTTCTTACAGCATCATATTAACTCTCCAGAAGCCAGTTTTTGTCTGATGAGCAGATTGAAGCCAAACACAGATATGAAGCCTTTCTGTTTGAGTCCAATGGCATCAAGCAAATCTGCAAAGAAGGGTGGCAGAGAGCGCCTTGGTAACACTGCTATGGATTTGCCACCAGATCTGTATGAGTTGTACAAGTCTGATCCAGAGGAAACCTATGGAGAACGCAAGACTCGAGTCCAATGGATTCGAAGATATTGGGCAGAGAAATGGTTTTTGTACAACTTCGTCACAAATGAATATGCGAAGAAGAATGCAGTGAGGCCTCCATGGGCAGATATTGTGCATAAGAAGCTTATGCCCAAGACAAAGGCTGAAGCCATTGCCCAGGGCTTCTATCCTTGCATGGTCAGAGGACCTTGGCCTGCTGATACCGACCCATCCACTCTCCTATGGTGTCACAACGATGAGTTATTTGAGCAAAATCTTTAGTTTGCTAGGGCTTCAGCTGTGCAGAACAAGAGAACTGGTACTTGACTTCAATCCTGGCCCAGTAGCTCCAAGGTCGGATGGAAGTCATGAAGAAAATCAAAATACCATTAGCCCCTTTGATAGCTTCGATGGGCTTCTCTCCCACATTGCTGCCCAAAGGGCCACTGTCGATGAGGCTGCTGGTGAAGAGGAACATGCTGAAGTTCTAGAGCCGCCAAAGCCTAAGAAGTCTAAAGCTTCAAAGCCCTCTACTACTCCCAAAGCTTCAAGAGTGCAGCCTTTGAAATCTACACCTCCTGAATCTAGTGTGTAGTCTGAAGATCAATCCCGCGTCTCCAAGAAGACCAAGAAGCCCAAGAAGATTTCCGGGCATGATCTTACTCCTGCCAGCATTCTGCGCAATGAGGAAAATGTAATTAATCTATCAAGTGACGAAGATCTTGCTGATGATGCTCTGGAGATGCTCATCAAGAGCAAGCAGGAGGCTGAAATCTTCAAGGATTTGCCTCTGTTTGATGCGGATATTCTCAATCACTTCATTGATGAATGGTTTGAAGATCCCACCATCAACATTGATGATCTGTAGCTGCCAGTTGATATAAACGTCACATTTCAGGGCTGGATTGCCAAGGAACTTGCTATTGCTTAGAAAATTGTTGAGCTGAAGAACAAGATCGATTATGAGAAGGCCCAGTTTAAGAAGTATATGGCCAAGCTCAGCGTTGTTGATGTTCAAAACTTCAAACAGATGATGACTGACCTCAAAGCCCAATTCAACAAGAAGCATGAGGAAGCCAAAGGCTCTCGTGACCACATGAAGTACTACACTGAGAAATGCATTCAGGCTCACAATGAGGCTGAGAAGAGAAAGGAACTTGGGCGTCCAGGCATCGACCCCAAGCTTGCTGCCAAGAAGAAGAAGAAGAAGCCCACTGAAGTCGCACCGGAAGCCCCAAGGCAGGAAAGCCCAAGCATAATCTTCCCTGCCAGTATGACTAGATCGAAGCCAAAGGTCACTTCAGCAGCTTCAGAGCAGAAAAAGACTAGGAAAGCTGAGGCTGAAGCCAGGAAGAGGAAGCACCATGACACCACCGATGCTGCTCCCTCCCAGAAGAAGATGAAGACAAAGTCTTCAAAGTCTTCACGCAAAGAGTGTGCTGCTTCCCAAGAGCCATTGAATGTTGAACCCATTTCTGTTGCACTACCCCCTCCACCAATCGTGAGCGTCATCTCGTTGTGCATGAGCCTGCTTCCACAAATGCTCTAGAGTCTGAAGAGATTCTAGTAGCCAACTCCATCATAGCTAAAGACATTGGTCATGAGGACCATGTTGAAGATGATGAACTCCATCACAGCCCAAACCGGTATCATCGCCTCCTCCCACGAGGAGTGAACTGATAAGCATTGGTGGTCCCACGACGCCAATTGCTCAAGATGAATTTTGGGAAGAGTAACACCCGAACTCCCCCCCTGCATGAAGTGATTCCCCGCACTCCACCAGCTCATGTCACCACTCCGGTGCTTGAGACCCCACAAACAACACCCGAAGACATGGAGAAGACGACCCCTTCACCATAGGCGATGCCCCCATTCCTAAGGTTTCATAGAGGCCCTAGGCCCCAGGTCTCCATGTCCAGAATTCCTGAGGAGGATGTGCAACACACCAGCTCAGTAGCACGTCAAGTGTTTCCTGAAGCCACCCCCAGTGACTGCTAGTGAATCTGAAGCCAAAGAGGCTGAAGACATTCCGGCCGCATCAGCAGATGAAGAAAGAGAAGAAGAACAAGAAGTTATTCCCCCTGCCGATGATCCTGTTGTGCAAGAAGAAGAGATTGTTCCTGACCCACCTATTCAAGCTGCTACTGAAGCAAAATCCAATACAGGTGCCACCACCATCACCTCTGAAGCCAATGATGTTGTCATGGCTGAAGACAATGTGGAGCCTGAAGTCAATGCACAACCAATCACTTCGGGTGTAGCCGTTCCTCCCCCTGTGGCACACACTATGGAACGTGCTTACAACCATGGTGGTGAGTTGGTCACTGTTAGGTGGCCTATTCTGATTCCACCCACTGCTCCAGGTCCCCAATATGACTATCATGTGGAGCGAAGGCCTCAAACACAGAACTCGAAGCCCAGGTTGCTAAGGCTTCCCAATGTTGCAACTACTCAAGGCTCCTTCAATGTGCTAAGCTTCAGAGAGCACAATACATTCTTTGACAGCGCTAAGAACCCCTACACGAAGCCAAAGATCACCTTCGATAGGTTTTGGAGCTACCAGCAACGCAACTACTACTCTTGCATACTATACAACCAAGACAAGATTTTTCCTCATAAGCGTCTTGATTGCGATGCCATTGCTGGGCTTCCCTGCCTTGAAGAGGCTCTTGATTGCTTCAGGGAAGTTGGACTGCTCCTGTTTGTCACTGACAAGGAGCACTGGAATGAAGAGCTTCTGTTGCAGTTCTATGCTGCTTTTCACATCAGAGGCTACAATAGGGATCCGAAGACATGGATCCTTGAGTGGATGATAGGCGATGTCCATCATGAAGCCAAAGCTTAGGATATCATCGAGCTAACTTCCCTGTCCACTCCCGGTGAGCTATTTGAACCAGGTTGTTAGCTATATGAGAATGAACCATAGAGCATTTTTCAGCGGCCAGAGCCCAATATGAGTCAGATGCCCAGTATGATGAAGCCATTGCCCATTGGTGCTGAATATCCAAAGGAGTTCTTTGTCAAAGACCTCAAGTACCTGCTCCGCACCATCTATCATATTCTGAGGTGCACTATGTGGCCAATCAAGAGATATTCTCCAGATGCGAAGCTTGAAGGAGCTATGAAGACATTGGTCTTCTACATACTGAATGGCATCAGGTTCAACACTCAAGATTTCTTCATCAGACAGTTGGCAGCTTCTGGCATTGATCCGTTTGGCCTCAAGTTCTATGCTCCCTGGGTTATGAGGCTGATCAAGCTCCACTCTACAATCAACTATCAACCATGAGCACACAATCATGTTGTTTTCTTGCCTGATGTTGATATGTCACATGAATCCATATACCCTATTCCTGCTAAGGAGACAGTGTGCGAAGAAAATTCTACTTTTCAAAGCTTCACACAACAAGTTGATGGAGTTCATGTGCCCAATCCTCTTGCTCCCGATGGTCCTCTGGCTGGCCAGCTCCGCATGCCGCATCATGCAAACACCGATGCAACTGCCAACACTATAGCTCAAAGGCCTCAGAAGCGTCCTCATGTCCTCAACGACCGAGAGCTTCTTGTATCACTTCATCAGAAGCAGGATAGTCATCACAATTGGCTGAAGCGCCAGATGCAGAGTCTTCTTGTTGATGTCAATCGCATATGCAATATAGCTACCAAGAACTCATTCATTGCACATGAAGCTTGTCGGCGGTCCTGGAAGAGCCTTGCACTGCTCTATTCTAAAGATGATCTTCACGAAGATGGCTTCACAGAACAATTCAAGTTTGATTCCAGGCCTCCACAATCAACAACTCCTTCCATTGAAGATTCCGAGTATTCATCTTTGGTTGCACCTGTTGTTGCGAGAGTCATTGATGAAGAGGACGACGCCACTTCACCAGCGATGGCTTCACTGCATCACGACTCTGCACCAGGCCCGTCTACACTGCCCAACACCAACGTTGACCATGCTGCTCCAACATCTTCCTCGATTGGGAACGAGTAGATACTCCATGTCTTTAAATCTTTTTGGTCCATACTGACAAAAGGGGGAGAAGCATATGAGTTGATAGTCTTCAAGCGGGTCCATATGGGTCGGTTTCTTATTTTTGCTAAGTCTAACAACTCTCATTCTTGGAACTTTTGGATTTTGAGTTGTGTTGACCCACAAGTATAGGGGATCAATTGTAGATCTTTTCGATAAGTAAGAGTGTCGAACCCAACGAGGGGCAGAAGGAAATGACAAGTGGTTTTCAGCAAGGTAATGTCTGCAAGTGCTGAAATTGTAAGTAGCAGAGTAGTTTGATAGCAAGATAATTTGTAACAAGCAAGTAACGATGATAGTAGAAAAAGTGCAGCAAGGTAGCCCATTCCTTTTGAGGCAAAGGACCCAAAACGGTTTCTTATGATAAGCAAAGCATTCTTGAGGGTACACGGGATTTTCATCTAGTCACTTTCGCGATGTTGGTTCGATTTGTGTTCGCTACTTTGATAATTTGATATCTGGGTGGACCAGTGCTTAGGTGTTGTTCTTACTTGAACAAACCTCCTACTTATGATTAACCCTATGATACGTCTCCAACGTATCTATAATTTTTGATTGTTCCATGCTATTATATTATCTGTTTTGGGTGTTTAATGGGCTTTAATATGCTCTTTTATATTATTTTTGGGACTAGCCTATTAACCGGAGGCCCAGAGCCAGTTTCTGTTTTTTTGGCCTATTTTAGAGTTTTGTATAAAAGGAATACCAAACGGAGTGCAAATGGAATGAAACCTTCATGGTGATATTTCTTGGACCTAAAGCAATCCAAAAGACTTGGAGTCGAAGTCTGGAACTCCATGAGGCGGCCACGAGGCAGGAGGGCGCGCCCCCACCCACGTGGGCCCCTCGTAGCTCCACCGACATACTTATTTCTCCTATATATACTCTTATAACCTAGATCGATCGCAGAGAGCCACGAAACCACTTTTCCATCGCCGCAACCTTCTGTACCCATGAGATCCCATCTTGGGGCCTTTTCCGGTGATCTGCCGTAGGGGGAATCGATCATGGAGGGCTTCTACATCAACACCATTGCCTCTCTGATGAAGCGTGAGTAGTTTACCACAGACCTTCGGGTCCATAGTTATTAGCTAGATGGCTTCTTCTCTCTCTCTTTGATTCTCAATACAAAGTTCTCCTCGATGTTCTTGGAGATCTATTCGATGTAATACTCTTTTGCGGTGTGTTTGCCGAGATCCGATGAATTGTGGATTTATGAACAAGATTATCTATGAATATTATTTGGTTCTTCTCTGAATTCTTATATGCATGATTTGGTATCTTTGCAAGTCTCTTCGAATTATCGGTTTATTTTGGCCTACTAGATTGATCTTTCTTGCAATGGGAGAAGTGCTTAGCTTTGAGTTCAATCTTGCGGTGTCCTTTCCCACTAACAGTAGGGGCAGCAAGGCACGTATTGTATTGTTGCCATCGAGGATAAAAAGATGGGGTTTATATCATATTGTTTGAGCTTATCCCTCTACATCATGTCATCTTGCTTAATGCGTTACTCTGTTTTTATGAACTTAATACTCTAGATGCATGCTGGATAGCAGTCGATGTGTGGATTAATAGTAGTAGATGCAGAATCATTTCGGTCTACTTGACACGGACATGATGCCTATATTCATGATCATTGCCTTAGATATCTTCATAACTACGCACTTTTCTATCAATTGCTCGACAGTAATTTGTTCACCCATCGTAATACATGCTATCTTGAGAGAAGCCACTAGTGAAACCTATGGCCCCCGGGTCTCTTTCTTATTATATTTCATCTCTTTTATTGACATCGCATCTCGTTTACTATTTTGCAATCTTTAGTTTCCAATCTATACAACAAAAATACCAAAAATATTTACTTTACTATCTTTATTAGATCTCACTTTTGCGAGTGACCGTGAAGGGATTGACAACCCCTTTATCGTGTTGGTTGCAAGGTTCTTGATTGTTTGTGCAGGTATTAGGTGACTTGTGCATTGTCTCCTACTAGATTGATACCTTGGTTCTCAAAACTGAGGGAAATACTTATGCTACTTTGCTGCATCACCCTTTCCTCTTCAAGGGAAAACCAACGCATGCTCAAGAGGTAGCAAGAAGGATTTCTGGCGCCATTGCCAGGAAGATCTACGCCAAGCCAAGACATACCAAGTACCCATCATAAACTCTTCTCCCTCGCATTACATTATTTGCCATTCACCTCTCGTTTTCCTCTCCCTCACTTCTAAAACGATTTTCGAAAACCTTTGCCTTTTCTTCGCCCCTCTTCCGTTCGTCTCTTTTTGCTTGCTTCTTGTGTGTGCTTGTGTTTTGGATTGATTGTTTGTCACGATGGCTCAAGATAATACTAAATTGTGTGACTTTTCCAATACCAACAACAATGATTTTATTAGCACTCCGGTTGCTCCTACTACCGATGCTGAATCTTGTGAAATTAATACCGCTTTGTTGAATCTTGTTATGAAAGATCAATTTTCTGGACTTCCTAGTGAAGATGCCGCTACCCATCTAAACAACTTTGTTGATTTGTGTGATATGCAAAAGAAGAAAGATGTGGATAATGATATTGTTAAATTGAAGCTATTTCCATTTTCGCTTAGTGATCGTGCCAAAATTTGGTTCTCTTCTTTGCCTAAAAATAGTATTGATTCATGGAATAAGTGCAAATATGCTTTTATCTCTAAGTATTTTCCTCCCGCTAAGATCATCTCTCTTAGGAACGATATTATGAATTTTAAGCAACTTGATCATGAGCATGTTGCACAAGCTTGGGAGAGGATGAAATTAATGATACGTAATTTCCCTACACATGGTTTGAACTTGTGGATGATTATACATTTTTTTATGCCGGATTGAATTTTGCTTCTAGAAATCTTTTAGATTCGGTTGCGGGAGCCACTTTTATGGAAATCACTTTAGGAGAAGCTACTAAACTCCTAGACAATATTATGGTTAATTATTCTCAATGGCACACCGAAAGATCCACTAGTAAAAAAGTTCATGCGATAGAAGAGATTTTATGTTTCGAGTGTAAAGATGGATGAACTTATGAAATTGTTTGCTAATTAAAGTGTTTCTTCTGATCCTAATGATATGCCTTTGTCCACTTTGATTGAGAATAATAATGAATCTATGGATGTGAATTTTGTTGGTAGGAACAATTTTGGTAACAGCGCGTATAGAGGAAGCTTTAATTCTAGGCCATTTCCTAGTAATTCGTCTAATAATTATGGTAATTCCTACAACAACTCTTATGGAAATTTTAATAAGATTCCCACTGATTTTGAGACTAGTGTTAAAAAATATATGAGTTCACAAAAGAATTTCAATGCTTTGGTTGAAGAAAATTGCTTAAGATTGATGAGTTGGCTAGGAACATGGATACAATTTCTCTTGATGTTGATTCTTTGAAACTTAGATCTATTCCACCTGAGCATGACATCAATGAGTCTCTCAAAGCCATGAGAATTTCCATTGATGAGTGCAAAGAAAGAACCGCTAGGATGCATGCTAAAAAATTGCTTTGTGAAAGCGTGTTCTTCTAGTTTTCATGATAATAATGGTGAAGATCTAAAAGTGATTGATGTGACTCCTATTAAATCTTTTCTTTCCAATATGAATCTTGATAAATATGGGACTAGAGATGAGTCAACTTTAGTTAAAAGGCATCCTAATGATTCGGAGTTTTTAGATCTTGAGGCAAAAATTAATAAAAGTGGGATTGAAGAGGTCAAAACTTTACATAGCAATGATCCCACTATTTTGGATTTCAAGGACATTAATTATGAAAATTTCTCTTTGATAGATTGTATTTCCTTGTTGCAATCCGTGTTAAATTCTCTTGATGCTTATAGCCAAAATAAAGCTTTTACTAAACACATCGTTGATGCTTCAATGCAATCCTATGAAGAAAAGCTTGAACTAGAAGTTTCTATCCCTAGAAAACTTTATGATGAGTGGGAACCTACTAACTAAATTAAGATTAAATATTATGAATGCTATGCTTTGTGTGATTTGGGTCCTAGTGTTTCCACGATTCCAAAAACTTTGTGTGATGTGCTAGGTTTCCGTGAATTTGATGATTGTTCTTTAAATTTGCATCTTGCGGATTCCACCATTAAGAAACCTATGGGAAGGATTAATGATGTTATTATTGTTGCAAATAGTAATTATGTGCCCATAGATTTCATTGTTCTTGATATAGATTGCAATCCTACATGTCCTATTACTCTTGGTAGACCTTTCCTTAGAACGATTGGTGCAATTATTGACATGAAAGAAGGAAATATTAGATTCCAATTTCCATTGAGGAAAGGCATGGAACAATTTCTTCGAAACAAAATTAAATTACCTTATGGATCTATTATGAGAGCCACATATGGATCGCATACTAAAGATGATAATACCTAGATCTATTCTTGCTTTTATGCCTAGCTAGGGGTGTTGAACGATAGCGCTTGTTGGGAGGCAACCCAATTTTATTTTTGTTCCTTACATTTTGTTCCTGTTTAGTAATAAATAATTCATCTATACTCTGTTATGATTGTGTTTTTATGTTTTAATTAGTGTTTGTGCTAAGTAAAGCCTTTAGGATCCTCTTGGGTGATAGTTGTTTGATCTTGCTGAAAAAAACAGAAAGTATGTGCTCACGAGAATAATTTTCATTTTTTACCAGAAAGCGATAAAATACCAATTCCAACTGCAGTAGATAAATATACAAATTATTTAGGTCATACTAATGTTTTAGAATTTTTGGAGTTACATAAGTATTCGAAACCTCCAGATTGCTACAGACTGTTTTGTTTTTGACAGATTCTGTTTTTCGCGTGTTGTTTGCTTATTTTGATGAATCTATGAGTAGTATCGGGGGGTATGAACCATAGATAAGTTGGAATACAGTAGGTTTAGCACCAATATAAATAAATAATGAGTTCATTACAGTACCTTAAAGTGGTGGTTTATTTTCTTATACTAACGGAGCTCATGAGATTTTCTGTTGAAGTTTTGTGTTGTGAAGTTTTCAAGTTTTTGGGTAAAGATTTGGTGGATTTTGTAATAAGGAGTGGCAAGAGCCTAAGCTTGGGGATGCCCAAGGCACCCCAAGGTAAAATTCAAGGACAACCAAAATCCTAAGCTTGGGGATGCCCCGGAAGGCATCCCTCTTTTGTCTTCGTCTATCGGTAACTTTACTTGAGGCTATATTTTTATTCACCACATGATATGTGTTTTCCTTGGAGCGTCTTGTATGATTTGAGTCTTTGGTTTTTAGTTTACCACAATCATCCTTGCTGTACCAACCTTTTGGGAGAGACACGCATGAATCAGAATTTATTAGAAAACTTTATGTGCTTCACTTATATCTTTTGAGCTAGATAATTTTGCTCTAGTGCTTCAATTATTTCTTTTTAGAGCACGGTGGTGGTTTTAGTTTATAGAAATTATTGATCTCTCATGCTTCACTTATATTATTTTGAGAGTCTTTCAGAACATCATGGTAATTTACTTTGGCTATAAAACTAGTCCTAATATGATGGGCATCCAAGATGGGTATAATAAAAACTTTCATATAAAGTGCGTTGAATACTATGAGAAGTTTGATTCTTGATGATTGTTTTGAGACATGAGGATGGTGATATTAGAGTCATGCTAGGAGAGTAGTTGTGAATTTGAGAAATACTTGTGTTGAGGTTTGCAAGTCCCGTAGCATGCACGTATGGTAACCGTTGTGTAACAAATTTGAAGCATGAGGTGTTTCTTTGATTGTCTTCCTTATGAGTGGCGGTCGGGACGAGCGATGGTATTTTCCTACCAATATATAACCCTAGGAGCACGCGCGTAGTGCTTGGTTTTGATGACTTGTAGATTTTTGCAATAAGTATGCGAGTTCTTTATGACTACTATTGAGTCCATGTATTATACGCACTCTCACCCTTCCACCGTTGCTAGCCTATCTAATGCCGCGCAACTTTCGCCGGTACCATAAACCCACCATTTACCTTCCTCAAAACAGCCGCCATACCTACCTGTTATGGCATTTCCATAGCCATTCCAAGATATATTGCCGTGCAACTTTCCACCGTTCCGTCTATTATGACACACTCCATCATTGTCATATTGCCTTGCATGATCATGTAGTTGACATCATATTTGTGGCAAAGCCACCATTCATAACTTTTTCATACATGTCACTCTTGATTCATTGCACATCCTGGTACACCGTCGGAGGCACTCATATAGAGTCATATTTTGTTCTAAGTATCGAGTTGTAATCCTTGAGTTGTAAATAAATAGAAGTGTGATGATCATCATTATTAGAGCATTGTCTTATGTGATAAAAAAAGAGAGGCCAAAGAAGCCAATGAAAAAAGGAGGCCAAACATAAAAAGGAGAGAAAAAGAGAGAAGGGACAATGCTATTATCCTTTTTCTTGTGCTTCAAACTAGCACCATGATCTTAATGATAGAGAGTCTCTTATTACGTCACTTTCATATACTAGTGGGAATTTTCGTTATAGAACTTGGCTTGTATATTCCAATAATGGGCTTCCTCAAAATGCCCTAGGTCTTCGTGAGCAAGCAAGTTGGATGCACACCCACTTAGTTTCTTTTTTTTAGCTTTCATACATTTATAGCTCTAGTGCATCCGTTGCATGGCAATCCCTACTCACTCACGTTGATATCTATTGATGGGCATCTCCATAGCCCATTAATACGCCTAGTTGATGTGAGACCATCTTCCTCCTTTTTGTCTTCTCCACAACCACCATTCTATTTCACCTATATGTTGGGGAACGTAGTAATTTCAAAAATTTTCCTACGCACACGCAAGATCATGGTGATGCATAGCAACGAGAGGGGAGAGTGTTGTCTACGTACCCAACGCAGACCGACTGCGGAAGCGCTGAACCGACGTAGAGGAAGTAGTCGTACGTCTTCACGATCCAACCGATCAAGCACCGAAACTACGGCACCTCCGAGTTCGAGCACACGTTCAGCCCGATGACGATCCCCAGACTCCGATCCAGAAAAGTGTCGGGGAAGAGTTCCGTCAGCACGACGGCGTGGTGACGATCTTGATGTACTACAGCAGCAGGGCTTCGCCTAAACTCCGCTACAGTATTATCGAGGAATATGGTGGCAGGGGGCACCGCACACGGCTATGGAATAGATCACGTGGATCAACTTGTGTGTCTCTGGGGTGCCTCTGCCTCAGTATATAAAGGAGCCAAGGGGGAGGGGGCGCCGGCCTAGGAGGAGGGCGCAGGAGGAGTCCTACTCCTTCCGGGAGTAGGACTCCCCCCCAATCCTATTCCAACTAGGATTCCCAAGGGGAAAAGAGGGAGAGGGGTGGCTGGCCACCTCTCCTAGTCCTAATAGGACTAGGGGAGGGGGGAGGCGCACAGCCCTTATGGGAAGCCCTTTCACCTTTCCACTAAGGCCCACTAAGGCCCATATGATTCCCGGGGGGTTTCGGTAACCTCCCGGTACTCCGGTAAAATCCCGATTTCACCCGGAACACTTCCGATATCCAAACATAGGCTTCCAATATATCAATCTTTACGTCTCAACCATTTCGAGACTCCTCGTCATGTCCATGATCACATCTGGGACTCCGAACAACCTTCGGTACATCAAAATGCATAAACTCATAATATAACTGTCATCGTAACCTTAAGCGTGCGGACCCTACGGGTTCGAGAACAATGTAGACATGACCGAGACACGTCTCCGGTCAATAACCAATAGCGGGACCTGGATGCCCATATTGGCTCCTACATATTCTACGAAGATCTTTATCGGTCAGACTGCATAACAACATACGTTGTTCCCTTTGTCATCGGTATGTTACTTGCCCGAGATTCGATCGTCGGTATCCAATACCTAGTTCAATCTCGTTACCGGCAAGTCTCTTTACTCGTTCCGTAATACATCATCTCACAACTAACATCTTAGTTACAATGCTTGCAAGGCTTATGTGATGTGTATTACCGAGAGGGCCCCAGAGATACCTCTCCGACAATCGGAGTGACAAAACCTAATCTCGAAATACGCCAACCCAACATGTACCATTGGAGACACCTGTAGTACTCCTTTATAATCACCCAGTTACGTTGTGAAGTTTGGTAGTACCCAAAGTGTTCCTCCGGTAAACGGGAGTTGCATAATCTCATAGTTATAGGAACATGTATAAGTCATGAAGAAAGCAATAGCAACATACTAAACGATCGGGTGCTAAGCTAATGGAATGGGTCATGTCAATCAGATCATTCAACTAATGATGTGACCTCGTTAATCAAATAACAACTCATTGTTCATGGTTAGGAAACATAACCATCTTTGATTAACGAGCTAGTCAAGTAGAGGCATACTAGTGACACTTTGTTTGTCTATGTATTCACACATGTATTATGTTTGCGGTTAATACAATTCTAGCATGAATAATAAACATTTATCATGATTATAAGGAAATAAATAGTAACTTTATTATTGCCTCTAGGGCATATTTCCTTCAGTCTCCCACTTGCACTAGAGTCAATAATCTAGATTACACTGTAATGATTCTAACACCCATGGAGCCTTGGTGCTGATCATGTTTTGCTCGTGGAAGAGGCTTAGTCAACGAGTCTGCAACATTCAGATCCGTATGTATCTTGCAAATCTCTATGTCTCCCACCTGGACTAGATCCCAGATGGAATTGAAGCGTCTCTTGATGTGTTTGGTCCTTTTGTGAAATCTGGATTCCTTTGCCAAGGCAATTGCACCAGTATTGTCACAAAAGATTTTCATTGGACCCGATGCACTAGGTATGACACCTAGATCGGATATGAACTCCTTCATCTAGACTCCTTCATTTGCTGCTTCCGAAGCAGCTATGTACTCCGCTTCACATGTAGATCCCGCTACGACGCTTTGTTTAGAACTGCACCAACTAACAGCTCCACCGTTTAATGTAAACACATATCCGGTTTGCGATTTAGAATCGTCCGGATCAGTGTCAAAGCTTGCATCAAGGTAACCTTTTACGGTGAGCTCTTTGTCACCTCCATATACGAGAAACATATCCCTAGTCCTTTTCAGGTATTTCAGGATGTTCTTGACCGCTGTCCAGTGATCCACTCCTGGATTACTTTGGTACCTCCCTGCTAAACTTATAGCAAGGCACACATCAGGTCTGGTACACAGCATTGCATACATGATAGAGCCTATGGCCGAAGCATAGGGAACATCTTTCATTTTCTCTCTATCTTCTGCAGTGGTCGGGCATTGAGTCTTACTCAACTTCACACCTTGTAACACAGGCAAGAACCCTTTCTTTGCTTGATCCATTTTGAACTTCTTCAAAACTTTGTCAAGGTATGTGCTTTGTGAAAGTCCAATTAAGCGTCTTGATCTATCTCTATAGATCTTAATGCCTAATATGTAAGCAGCTTCACCGAGGTATTTCATTGAAAAACTCTTATTCAAGTATCCCTTTATGCTATCCAGAAATTCTATATCATTTCCAATTAGTAATATGTCATCCACATATAATATCAGAAATGCTACAGAGCTCCCACTCACTTTCTTGTAAATACAGGCTTCTCCGAAAGTCTGTATAAAACCAAATGCTTTGATCACACTATCAAAGCATTTATTCCAACTCCGAGAGGCTTGCACCAGTCCATAAATGGATCGCTGGAGCTTGCACACTTTGTTAGCTCCCTTTGGATCGACAAAACCTTCCGGTTGCATCATATACAACTCTTCTTCCAGAAATCCATTCAGGAATGCAGTTTTGACATCCATCTGCCAAATTTCATAATCATAAAATGCGGCAATTGCTAACATGATTCGGACAGACTTAAGCATCGCTACAGGTGAGAAAGTCTCATCGTAGTCAACCCCTTGAACTTGTCGAAAACCTTTCGCGACAAGTCGAGCTTTGTAGACAGTAACATTACCATCAGCGTCAGTCTTCTTCTTGAAGATCCATTTATTCTCAATTGCTTGCCGATCATTGGGCAAGTCAACCAAAGTCCATACTTTGTTCTCATACATGGATCCCATCTCAGATTTCATGGCTTCAAGCCACTTTGCGGAATCTGGGCTCACCATCGCTTCTTCATAGTTCGTAGGTTCATCATGATCTAGTAGCATGACTTCCAGAACAGGATTACCGTACCACTCTGGTGCGGATCTTACTCTGGTTGATCTACGAGGTTCAGCAGTATCTTGATCTGAAGTTTCATGATCATTATCATTAGCTTCTTCACTAACTGGTGTAGGTGTCACTGAAACAGTTTTCTGTGATGTACTACTTTCCAGTAAGGGAGCAGGTACAGTTACCTCGTCAAGTTCTACTTTCCTCCCACTCACTTCTTTCGTGAGAAACTCCTTCTCTAGAAAGGATCCATTCTTAGCAACGAATGTCTTGCCTTCGGATCTGTGATAGAAGGTGTACCCAACAGTCTCCTTTGGGTATCCTATGAAGACACATTTCTCCGATTTGGGTTCGAGCTTATCAGGTTGAAGCTTTTTCACATAAGCATCGCAGCCCCAAACTTTAAGAAACGACAACTTTGGTTTCTTGCCAAACCACAGTTCATAAGGCGTCGTCTCAACGGATTTTGATGGTGCCCTATTTAACGTGAATGCGGCCGTCTCTAAAGCATAACCCCAAAATGATAGCGGTAAATCTGTAAGAGACATCATAGATCGCACCATATCTAGTAAAGTACGATTACGACGTTCGGACACACCATTACGCTGTGGTGTTCCGGGTGGCGTGAGTTGCGAAACTATTCCACAGTTTTTCAAATGTACACCAAACTCGTAACTCAAATATTCTCCTCCACGATCAGATCGTAGAAACTTTATTTTCTTGTTACGATGATTTTCAACTTCACTCTGAAATTCTTTGAACTTTTCAAATGTTTCAGATTTATGTTTCATTAAGTAGATATACCCATATCTGCTTAAATCATCTGTGAAGGTGAGAAAATAACGATATCCGCCACGAGCCTCAATATTCATCGGACCACATACATCGGTATGTATGATTTCCAACAAATCTGTTGCTCTCTCCATAGTACCGGAGAACGGTGTTTTAGTCATCTTGCCCATGAGGCACGGTTCGCAAGTACCAAGTGATTCATAATCAAGTGGTTTCAAAAGTCCATCAGTATGGAGTTTCTTCATGCGCTTCACACCGATATGACCTAAACGACAGTGCCACAAATAAGTTGCACTTTCATTATCAACTCTGCATCTTTTGGCTTCAACATTATGAATATGTGTATTACCACTATCGAGATTCAATAAGAATAGACCACTCCTCAAGGGTGCATGACCATAAAAGATATTACTCATATAAATAGAACAACCATTATTCTCTGATTTAAATGAATAACCGTCTCGCATTAAACAAGATCCAGATATAATGTTCATGCTCAACGCTGGCACCAAATAACAATTATTTAGGTCTAATATTAATCCCGAAGGTAGATGTAGAGGTAGCGTGCCGACCGCGATCACATCGACTTTGGAACCGTTTCCCACGCGCATCGTCACCTCGTCCTTTGCCAGTGCCCGCTTATTCCGTAGTCCCTGTTTCGAGTTGCAAATATTAGCAACAGAACCAGTATCAAATACCCAGGTGCTACTGCGAGCTCTAGTAAGGTACACATCAATAACATGTATATCACATATACCTTTGTTCACCTTGCCATCCTTCTTATCCGCCAAATACTTGGGGCAGTTCCGCTTCCAGTGACCAGTCTGCTTGCAGTAGAAGCACTCAGTTTCAGGCTTAGGTCCAGACTTGGGTTTCTTCTCTTGAGCAGCAACTTGCTTGCCGTTCTTTTTGAAGTTCCCCTTCTTCTTCCCTTTGCCCTTTTTCTTGAAACTAGTGGTCTTGTTAACCATCAACACTTGATGCTCCTTCTTGATTTCTACCTCCGCAGCTTTCAGCATTGCGAAGAGCTCGGGAATAGTCTTGTTCATCCCTTGCATATTATAGTTCATCACGAAGCTTTTGTACCTTGGTGGCAGTGATTGGAGAATTCTGTCAATGACGCAATCATCCAGAAGATTAACTCCCAATTGAATCAAGTGATTATTATACCCATACATTTTGAGTATATGCTCACTGACAGAACTGTTCTCCTCCATCTTGCAGCTATAGAACTTATTGGAGACTTCATATCTCTCAATCCGGGCATTTGCTTGAAATATTAACTTCAACTCCTGGAACATCTCATATGCTCCATGACGTTCAAAACATCGTTGAAGTCCCGATTCTAAGCCGTAAAGCATGGCACACTGAACTATCGAGTAGTCATCAGCTTTGCTCTGCCAGATGTTCAGAACATCTGGTGTTGCTCCAGCAGCAGGCCTGGCACCTAGCGGTGCTTCCAGGAAGTAATTCTTCTGAGCAGCAATGAGGATAATCCTCAAGTTACGGACCCAGTTCGTATAATTGCTACCATCATCTTTCAACTTTACTTTCTCAAGGAACGCATTAAAATTCAACGGAACAACAGCACGAGCCATCTATCTACAATCAACATAAACAAGCAAGATACTATCAGGTACTAAGTTCATGATAAGTTTAAGTTCAATTAATCAAATTACTTAAGAACTCCCACTTAGATAGACATCCCTCTAATCTTCTAAGTGATTACGTGATCCAAATCAACTAAACCATAACCGATCATCACGTGAGATGGAGTAGTTTTCAATGGTGAACATCGTTATGTTGATCATATCTACTATATGATTCACGCTCGACCTTTCGGTCTCCGTGTTCCGAGGCCATATCTGCATATGCTAGGCTCGTCAAGTTTAACCTGAGTATTCTGCGTGTGCAAAACTGGCTTGCACCCGTTGTAGATGGACGTAGAGCTTATCACACCCGATCATCACGTGGTGTCTGGGCACGACGAACTTTGGCAGCGGTGCATACTCAGGGAGAACACTTCTTGATAATTTAGTGAGAGATCATCTTATAATGCTACCGTCAATCAAAGCAAGATAAGATGCATAAAAAGATAAACATCACATGCAATCAATATAAGTGATATGATATGGCCATCATCATCTTGTGCTTGTGATCTCCATCTCCGAAGCACCGTCATGATCACCATCGTCACCGGTGCGACACCTTGATCTCCATCGTAGCATCGTTGTCGTCTCGCCAATCTTATGCTTCCACGACTATCACTACCGTTTAGTAATAAAGTAAAGCATTACATCGCGATTGCATTGCATACAATAAAGCGACAACCATATGGCTCCTGCCAGTTGCCGATAACTCGGTTACAAAACATGATCATCTCATACAATAAAATCATGCCTTGACCATATCACATCACAACATGCCCTGCAAAAACAAGTTAGACGTCCTCTACTTTGTTGTTGCAAGTTTTACGTGGCTGCTACGGGCTTTAAGCAAGAACCAATCTCACCTACGCATCAAAACCACAACGATAGTTTGTCAAATAGACTCCGTTTTAACCTTCGCAAGGACCGGGCGTAGCCATACTTGGTTCAACTAAAGTTGGGGAGACAGTCGCCCGCAAGCCATCTATGTGCAAAGCACGTCGAGGGAACCGGTCTCGCGTAAGCGTACGTGTAAGGTTGGTCCGGGTCGTCTCGTCCAACAATACCGCCGAACCAAAGTATGACATGCTGGTAGGCAGTATGACTTGTATCGTCCACAACTCACTTGTGTTCTACTCGTGCATATAACATCAACATAAATAACCTAGGCTCTGATACCACTGTTGGGGAACGTAGTAATTTCAAAAATTTTCCTACGCACATGCAAGATCATGGTGATGCATAGCAACGAGAGGGGAGAGTGTTGTCTACGTACCCAACACAGACCGACTGTGGAAGCGCTGAACCGACGTAGAGGAAGTAGTCGTACGTCTTCACGATCCAACCGATCAAGCACCGAAACTACGGCACCTCCGAGTTCGAGCACACGTTCAGCCCGATGACGATCCCCAGACTCCGATCCAGAAAAGTGTCGGGGAAGAGTTCCGTCAGCACGACGGCGTGGTGACGATCTTGATGTACTACAGCAGCAGGGCTTCGCCTAAACTCCGCTACAGTATTATCGAGGAATATGGTGGCAGGGGGCACCGCACACGGCTATGGAATAGATCACGTGGATCAACTTGTGTGTCTCTGGGGTGCCTCTGCCTCAGTATATAAAGGAGCCAAGGGGGAGGGGGCGCCGGCCTAGGAGGAGGGCGCCAGGAGGAGTCCTACTCCTTCCGGGAGTAGGACTCCCCCCAATCCTATTCCAACTAGGATTCCCAAGGGGGAAAGAGGGAGAGGGGTGGCCGGCCACCTCTCCTAGTCCTAATAGGACTAGGGGAGGGGGGAGGCGCGCAGCCCTTATGGGCAGCCCTTTCACCTTTCCACTAAGGCCCACTAAGGCCCATATGATTCCCGGGGGGTTCCGGTAACCTCCCGGTACTCCGGTAAAATCCCGATTTCACCCGAAACACTTCCGATATCCAAACATAGGCTTCCAATATATCAATCTTTACGTCTCGACCATTTCGAGACTCCTCGTCATGTCCGTGATCACATCCGGGACTCCGAACAACCTTCGGTACATCAAAATGCATAAACTCATAATATAACTGTCATCGTAACCTTAAGCGTGCGGACCCTACGGGTTCGAGAACAATGTAGACATGACCGAGACACGTCTCCGGTCAATAACCAATAGCGGGACCTGGATGCCCATATTGGCTCCTACATATTCTACGAAGATCTTTATCGGTCAGACCGCATAACAACATACTTCCCTTTGTCATCGGTATGTTACTTGCCCGAGATTCGATCGTCGGTATCCAATACCTAGTTCAATCTCGTTACCGGCAAGTCTCTTTACTCGTTCCGTAATACATCATCTCACAACTAACATCTTAGTTACAATGCTTGCAAGGCTTATGTGATGTGTATTACCGAGAGGGCCCCAGAGATACCTCTCCGACAATCGGAGTGACAAAACCTAATCTCGAAATACGCCAACCCAACATGTACCATTGGAGACACCTGTAGTACTCCTTTATAATCACCCAGTTACGTTGTGACGTTTGGTAGTACCCAAAGTGTTCCTCCGGTAAATGGGAGTTGCATAATCTCATAGTTATAGGAACATGTATAAGTCATGAAGAAAGCAATAGCAACATACTAAACGATCGGGTGCTAAGCTAATGGAATGGGTCATGTCAATCAGATCATTCAACTAATGATGTGACCTCGTTAATCAAATAACAACTCATTGTTCATGGTTAGGAAACATAACCATCTTTGATTAACGAGCTAGTCAAGTAGAGGCATACTAGTGACACTTTGTTTGTCTATGTATTCACACATGTATTATGTTTGCGGTTAATACAATTCTAGCATGAATAATAAACATTTATCATGATTATAAGGAAATAAATAATAACTTTATTATTGCCTCTAGGGCATATTTCCTTCACTATAGTGCTATGTCCATGGCTCACGCTCATGTATTACGTGAAAGTTGAAAAAGTTTGAGAATACTAAAGTATGAAACAATTGCTTGGCTTGTCATCGGGGTTGTGCATGATCTGAATATTTTGTGTGACAAAGATGGAGCATGGCCAAACTATATGATTTTGTAGGGATGAACTTTCTTTGGCCATGTTATTTTGAGAAGACATTATTACTTTGTTAGTATGCTTGAAGTATTATTATTTTTATGTCAATATTAATCTTTTGTCTTGAATATTTCGGATCTGAACATTCATGCCACAATAAAGAAAATTACATTGATAATTATGTTAGGTAGCATTCCACATCAAAAATTATGTTTTTATCATTTACCTACTCAAGGACGAGCATGAATTAAGCTTGGGGATGCTTGATACATCTCCAACGTAACTATAATTCTTTATTGTTCCATGCTATTATATTATATGTTTTGGATATTTAATGGGCTTTAATACGCTCTTTTATATTATTTTTTGGACTAACCTATTAACTGGAGGCCCAGTGCCAGTTTTTGTTTTTTTTGCCTATTTTAGATTTCGCAGAAAAGGAATACCAAACGGAGTCCAAACGGAATGAAACCTTCGCGATGATCTTTCTTGGACTGAAAGCAATCCAGAAGACTTGGAGTTGAAGTCTGGAACTCCACGAGGTGACCACGAGGCAGGAGGGCGCGCCCCCCAACCTCGTGGTCCGCTCGTAGCTCCACCGACGTACTTCATTCGCCTATATATATATACTCCTATACCCTAGATCGATTGCAAAGAGCCATGAAACCACTTTTCCACCGCTGCAACCTTCTGTATCCGTGAGATCCCATCTTGGGCCCTTTTTCGGCGATCTGCCAGAGGGCGAATCGATCACGGAGAGCTTCTACATCAACACCATTGCCTCTCCGATGAAGCGTGAGTAGTTTACCACAGACCTTCGGGTCCATAGTTATTAGCTAGATGGCTTCTTCTCTCTCTTTGATTCTCAATACAAAGTTCTCCTCGATGTTCTTGGAGATCTATTCCATGTAATACTCTTTTGCGGTGTGTTTGCTGAGATCCAATGAATTGTGAATTTATGAACAAGATTATCTATGAATATTATTTGGTTCTTCTCTGAATTCTTATATGGATGATTTGATATCTTTGCAAGTCTCTTCGAATTATCGGTTTATTTTGGCCTACTAGATTGATCTTTCTTGCAATGGGATAAGTGCTTAGCTTTGGGTTCAATCTTGCGGTGTCCTTTCCCACTAACAGTAGGGGCAGCAAGGCACATATTGTATTGTCGCCATCGAGGATAAAAAGATGGGGTTTATATCATATTGTTTGAGTTTATCCCTCTACATCATGTCATGTTGCTTAATGCGTTACTCTGTTTTTATGAACTTAATACTCTAGATGCATGTTGGATAGCGGTCGATGCGTGGAGTAATAGTAGTAGATGTAGAATCATTTCGGTCTACTTGACATGGACATGATGCCTATATTCATGATCATTGCCTTAGATATCTTCATAACTATGCGCTTTTGTATCAATTGATCGGCAGTAATTTGTTCACCCACCGTAATACATGCTATCTTGGGAGAAGCCACTAGTGAAACCTATGGCCCCGGGGTCTCTTTCTTATTATATTGCATCTCTTTTATTTACATCGCATCTCGTTTACTATTTTGCAATCTTTACTTTCCAATCTATACAACAAAAATACCAAAAATATTCACTTTACTATCTTTATTGGATCTCACTTTTGCGAGTGATTGTGAAGGGATTGACAACCCCTTTATCGCGTTGGTTGCAAGGTTCTTGATTGTTTGTGCAGGTACTAGGTGACTTGTGTGTTGTCTCCTACTGGATTGATACCTTGGTTCTCAAAATTGAGAGAAATACTTATGCTACTTTGCTGCATCACCCTTTCCTCTTCAAGGGAAAACCAATGCATGCTCAAGAGGTAGCACCCTCCCGCAAGCATCCGCAACTACAAGAAAAGTATTAAGAATAAATTCTAACCATAGCATTAAACTTTTGGATCCAATCGGTCCCTTACGGAATAGTGCATAAACTGGGGTTTAAGCTTCTGTCACTCTCGCAACCCATCATCTAATTGCTACTCCACAATGCATTCCCTTAGGCCCAAATATGGTGAAGTGTCATGTAGTCGACGTTCACATGGCACCACTAAGGTTATCACAACATACATACCATCAAAATATCGAACACATATCAATTTCACATGATTACTTGCAACATGATTTCTCCCATGACCTCAAGAACGAAAGTAACTCCTCACAAATGATAATCATGCTCAAGATCAGAGGGGTATTAAATAGCATATTGGATCTGAACATATAATCTTCCACCAAATAAACCATATAGTAATCAACTACAAGATGTAATCAACACTACTAGTCACCCACAAGCACCAATCTATAGTTCTGTAACAAGATTGAACACAAGAGATGAATTAGGGTGTGAGATGAGATGGTGCTGTTTAAGATGGTGGTGGAGATTGCCCTCCCCAAGATGAGAGAGTTGTTGGTGATGATGATGACGATGATTTCCCCCTCCGGGAGAGAAATCCCCTTGGCAGAATCGCTCCGCCGAAGGGCAAAAGTGCTCCTGCCCAAGTTCCGCCTCGAGACGGCGGCGCTTCATCCCAAAAGTCCTCTCCTTATTTTTTCTAGGTCAAAATGACTTATATACCAGAAGATGGGCACCAGAGGTGGGCCTGGGTGAGCACAACCCACCAGGGCGCGCCTGGGCTCCCTGGCGCACCCAGGTGGGTTGTGCCCACCTTGTGGGCCCCCTTTGGTAGTTATTTGCTCCAATATTCCTCATATATTTTACAAAAAATCTCCATGAAGTTTCTGCTTGTTTGGAGTTGTGCATAATAGGTAGCCTAACGTAGCTTTTCCAGGTCCAGATTTCCAGCTGCTGGAATTCTCCCTCTTTGTGTATACCTTGCATATTATGAGAGAAAATGCATTAGAATTATTCCAAAAAGCATTATTATGGATAAACACATTATAAATAACAGTAGGAAAACATGATGCAAAATGGACGTATCAAGTTATAACACTTAAACTTGATGGCCGTGTGCTACTTTTTGCTGCTACCCTGTGATGTGATGATAAATTCCGCATGAAGTCATTCAGTAGACGCCCATTTCTCATTGTGCATTTTATTATCTTCATTATTCTTATGTATGCATGATGAATTGTCTCCATGTGTTGAAGAGGATCTCCACAAAGTAAAACTTGCCATGTGCATTTGCGTTCAAAAGCAAACTACTTATATGCACATCTTCAGGGGGGCCCTTTTAACCAATGAAGACAATGTCCATGAACTTTAACTTTCACATACTCCCATTGAAAACTTCAACCAGTTTGTCATCAATCACCAAAAGGGGGAGATTGTAAGTGCATCTAGTGCCACACCTAGTTGGTTTTGGAGTATTGACGACAAACGTGGTTGAGAGACTAATGTATTTGTGAGAATTACAGGATAACGCAGGTAGTAGTCCCACATTGATTAGGTTTACCTACCAGAGATGACCCCTAAAAATGAATGAAGGCATTGAAGACAATGGTGGTTCGTGAAGACATTCACTTGAAGACTATAGAGTGCGAACACATAGTTTCTTTCGTAGTTCCTTTTCTTCTTTCTTGAGTCATAGGAATCATCATACTGTTAAGTGGGGTCCAAGTAAACAAAGTCAGATGACTGAAGTGATGCTCAACCTAAATCATATGTCTTTGAGCAAAGACAATGAGAGCAAATCTTATCCAGAGATGGATGAGTCAGCTTTGCTTGTAGCCCAAGCCAAGCTGCCGTGTGTGTTGAAATCCGACTGTTGGACACGTGTTGGTTACTTAGTGACCCAGGGTCATTTCAGACATATCATGTCGGGTTGCCTCCGGGCTATAAATAGCCCACCCCCTACACCATAAATTGGTGGCTGCTTAGGGTTAGTTGCTACCTCTTGAGCACTTCGTTGGTTTTCCCTTGAAGAGGAAAGGGTGATGCAGTAAAGTAGCGTAAGTATTTCCCTCAGTTTTTGAGAACCAAGGTATCAATCTAGTAGGAGATCACGCTCGAGTCACACACACCTACACAAACAAATAAGAACCTCGCAACCAACGCGATAAAGAGGTTGTCAATCCCTTCACGGTCACTTACGAGAGTGAGATCTGATAGATATGATAAGATAATATTTTTGGTATTTTTATGATAAAGAGAAATAAAGATGCAAAGTAAAATAAACGGCAATAGAAATAACTAAGTGTTGGAAGATTAATATGATGGAAGATAGACCTGAGGGCCATAGGTTTCACCAGTGGCTTCTCTCAAGAGCATAAGTATTATGGTGGGTAAAAGAATCACTGTCGAGCAATTGATAGAATTGAGCATAGTTATGAAAATATCTAGGTATGATCATGTGTATAGGCATCACGTCCGTGACAAGTAGACCGAAACGATTCTGCATCTACTACTATTAGTCCACACATCGACTGCTATCTAGCATGCATCTAGAGTATTAAGTTCATAAGAACAGAGTAATGCTTTAAGTAAGATGACATGATGTAGAGGGATAAACTCATGCAATATGATATAAACCCCATCTTTTTATCCTCGATGGAAACAATACAATACGTGTCGTTTCCCTTTCTGTCACTAGGATCGAGCACCGTAAGATTGAACCCAAAGCTAAGCACTTCTCCCATTGCAAGAAAGATCAATCTAGTAGGCCAAACCAAACTGATAATTCGAAGAGACTTGCAAAGATAAACCAATCATACATAAAAGAATTCAGAGCAGATTCAAATATTGTTCATAGATAAACTTGATCATAAACCCACAATTCATCGGATCTTGACAATCACACCGCAAAAGAAGATTACATCGAATAGATCTCCAAGAAGATCGAGGAGAACTTTGTATTGAGATCCAAAGAGAGAGAAGAAGCCATCTAGCTAATAAATATGGACCCGTAGGTCTGAAGTAAACTAGTCACACATCACCGGAGAGGCCATGGAGTTGATGTAGAGGCCCTCCGTGATCAATGCCCCCTCCGGCGGAGCTCCGGAAAAGGCCCCAAGATGGGATCTCTCAGGTACAGAAGGTTGTGGCGGTGGAATTAGGTTTTCGTCGTGCTCCTGGATGTTTGGGGGGTACGTGGACTTATATAGGAGGAAGAAGTAGGTCGGTGGAGCAACGAGGGGCCCATGAGGGTGGAGGGCGCGCCCCCTGCCTCGCGGCCTCCTCGATTGTTTCTTGACTCCCACTCCAAGTCTCTTGGATCATGTTTGTTGAGAAAATCACGTTCCCGAAGGTTTCATTCCGTTTGGACTTCGTTTGATATTCCTTTTCTGTGGAACACTGAAATAGGCAAAAAACAACAATTTGGGCTGGGCCTCCGGTTAATAGGTTAGTCCCAAAAATGATATAAAACTGTAAAATAAAGCCCATTAACATCCAAAATAGATAATATAATAGCATGGATCAATCAAAAATTATAGATACGTTGGTGACGTATCAAGCATCCCCAAGCTTAATTCCTGCTCGTCCTCGAGTAGGTAAATGATAAAAGAAGAATTTTTGATGTAGAATGCTTTCTAACATATTTCTCAATGTAATTTTTTCTTTATTGTGGCATGAATATTCAGATCCGAAAGATTCAAGATAAAAGTTTAATATTGACATAGAAATAATAATACTTCAAGCATACTAACTAAGCAATCATGTCTTCTCAAAATAACATGGCCAAAGAAAGGTATCCCTACAAAATCATATAGTCTGGCTATGCTCTATCTTCACCACACAAAATATTTAAATCATGCACAACCTCGATGACAAGCCAAGCAATTGTTTCATACTTTTAATTTTCTCAAACTTTTTCAACATCACGCAACATATGAGTGTGAGCCATGGATATAGCACTATATGTGGAATAGAATGGTGGTTGTGGAGAAGACAAAAAGGAGAAGATAGTCTCACGTCAACTAGGCGTATCAACAGGCTATGGAGATGCCCATCAATAGATATCAATGTGAGTGAGTAGGGATTGCCATGCAACGGATGCACTAGAGCTATAAGTATATAAAAGCTCAACAAAAGATACTAAGTGGGTGTGCATCCAACTTGCCCATCATTGGAATATACAAGCCAAGTTCTATAATGAAAAACTCCCACTAGTATATGAAAGTGACAACATAGGAGACTCTCTATCATGAAGATCATGGTGCTACTTTGAAGCACAAGTGAGGAAAAAGGATAGTAGCATTGTCCCTTCTCTCTTTTTCTCTCATTTTTTTATTTGGGCCTCCTTTTTTTGGCCTCTTTTTTTTTCGTCCGGAGTCTCATCCTGACTTGTGGGGGAATCATAGTCTCCATCATCCTTTCCTCACTTGGGACAATGCTCTAATAATGATGATCATCACACTTTATTTACTTACAACTCAAGAATTACAACTCAATACTTAGAACAAAATATGACTCTATGTGAATGCCTCCGGCGGTGTACCGGGATGTGCAGTGATGCATGAGTGACATGTATGAAGAATTATGAACGGTGGCTTTGCCACAAATACGATGTCAACTACATGATCATGCAAGCAATATGACAATGATGAAGCGTGTCATAATAAAGGAACAGTGGAAAGTTGCATGGCAATATATCTCAGAATGGCTATGGAAATGCCATAATAGGTAGGTATGGTGGCTGTTTTGAGGAAGGTATATGGTGGGTTTATGGTACCGGCGAAAGTTGCGTGATACTAGAGAGGCTAGCAATGGTGGAAGGGTGAGAGTGCGTATAATCCATGGACTCAACATTAGTCATAAAGAACTCACATACTTATTGCAAAAATCTATTAGTTATCGAAACAAAGTATTACGCACATGCTCCTAGGGGATATATTGGTAGGAAAAGACCATTGCTCGTCCCCGACCGCCACTCATAAGGAAGACAATCAACAAATAAATCATGCTCTGACTTCATCACATAACTATTCACCATACGTGCATGCTACGGGAATCACAAACTTCAACACAAGTATTTCTCAAATTCACAACTACTCAACTAGCAAGACTCTAATATCACCATCTCCATATCTCAAAACAATTATCAAGTATCAAACTTCTCATAGTATTCAGTGCACTTCTATGAAAGTTTTTATATCAAAGCAAATTTCCATGTTGTTCTAAAGGACTCTCAAAATAATATAAGTGAAGCATGAGAGATCAATTATTTCTATAAAATAAAACCACCGCCGTGCTCTAAAATATATAAGTGAAGCACTAGAGCAAAAACTATATAGCTCAAAAGATATAAGTGAAGCACATAGAGTATTCTAATAAATTTCAAATCATGCGAGTCTCTCTAAAAATGTGTGTACAGCAAGGATGATTGTGGCAAACTAAAAAGCAAAGACTCAAATCATACAAGATGCTCCAAGCAAAACACATATCATGTGGTGAATAAAAATATAGCTCCAAGTAAAGTTACCGATAGACGAAGACGAAAGAGGGGATGCCTTCCAGGGCATCCCCAAGCTTAGGCTTTTTGGTGTCCTTGAATTTTATCTTGGGGTGCCATGGGCATAACCAAGCTTAGGCTCTTGCCACTCTTTGTTCCATAATCCATCAAATCTTTACCCAAAACTTGAAAACTTCACAACACAAAACTCAAAATAGAAAATCTTGTGAGCTCCATTAGCGAAAGAAAAAAAACACCACTTCAAGTTACTGTAATGAACTAATTATTTATTTATATTGGTGTTAAACCTACTGTATTACAACTTCTCTATGGTTTATAAACTCTTTTACTAGCCATAGATTCATCAAAATAAGCAAACAACACAAGAAAAACAGAACAATCTGTACTAATCTATAGCTAACGCAACTTCTGGAACCCCAAAAATTCTAAAATAAATTGCTGGACGTGAGGAATTTATCTATTAATCATCTACAAAAAGAGTTAAATAAATATCACTTTCCAAATAAAAATGTCAGTGATTCTTGTGAGCGCTAAAGTTTCTGTTTCTTACAGCAAGATCAAAAAGACTTTCCCCAAGTCTTCCCAACGGTTCTACTTGGCACAAACACTAACTAAACACAAAAAACACAACCAAAACAGAGGCTAGATAAATTATTTACTACTAAACAGGAGCAAAAAGCAAGGAATAAAAATAAAATTGGGTTGCTTCCCAACAAGCGCTATCGTTTAACGCCCCTAGCTAGGCATAAAAGCGAAGATAGATCTAGGTATTGCCATCTTTGTTATTAGGAAAGAAAAGAGAAAATTTATTTTATATAGCATTTATCTTTCTATTTTGAGATAGCACATGGCCATTAATGGTGGAAGAAAGATTAAGAACATTACAGAAATTGGCATCTAAGCTAGCCTTCATTTCTGTGATATTTTCATTTTGATAAAAGCACAAAAGAGAGGTAGATTCAACCTTCTCATACATGGGGTGCCCAAATATAGTTTTCATCTTTTCATAAGTATAAATGGGATTCCCCTCAAGAAAACCCTCTTCAAAAATAGAATCTAGAACTTGCTTGAACAAGGAGGGTAGACCAATATAAAAGCTTTTCAGGTAAACCTCAATTTGATATTGTGGCACATAGCTAGCTCGGATCCTTAATAGCCTATCCCAAGCATCTTTCAAAGATTCATCAAGTAAATAACAAAAAAAATTCCGGGATCATCTTCATCAAAATTATTCAAATTCTCATTGATAACCTCGGTAGGTCTTTCCATAGCATCATTATTTATGAGCTTAGAGAGGACAAAAAGACTATCCAAGGTAAAACCCGAGAGAGAACCCTTGGCCCTTTTTGAATCGGCCATGGTACAAGAAAACAAATGGGAAAGGAGACGAATAAAACGGCAAGGGTGAAGTGGGGGAGTGGAAAACGAGAGGCAAACGGCAAATAATGTAATGCGAGGGATAAGAGTTTGCGATGGGTACTTGGTATGTCTTGACTTGTGCGTAGACTCCGGCAACGGTGCCAGAAATGGCTCATTGTCGGGAGTCAAATCTTGACTTGAATTGGCGTGAATCTCCCCGGCAACGGCGCCAGAAATCCTTCTTGCTACCTCTTGAGCACTGTGTTGGTTTTCCCTTGAAGAGGAAAGGGTGATGCAGTAAAGTAGCATAAGTATTTCCCTCAGTTTTTGAGAACCAAGGTATCAATCTAGTAGGAGATCATGCTCGAGTCCCATGCACCTACACACACAAATAAGAACCTCGCAACCAACGCGATAAAGGGGTTGTCAATCCCTTCATAGTCACTTACGAGAGTGAGATCTGATAGATATGATAAGATAATATTTTTGGTATTTTTATGATAAAGAGAAATAAAGATGCAAAGTAAAATAAACATCAATAGAAATAACTAAGTGTTGGAAGATTAATATGATGGAAGATAGACCCGGGGGCCATAGGTTTCACTAGTGGCTTCTCTCAACAGCATAAGTATTACGGTTGGTAAACGAATTACTGTCGAGCAATTGATAGAATTGAGCATAGTTATGAGAATATCTTGGTATGATCATGTGTGTAGGCATCACGTCCACGACAAGTAGACCGAAACGATTCTGCATCTACTACTATTACTCCACACATCGACCGCTATCCAGCATGCATCTAGAGTATTAAGTTCATAAGAACAGAGTAATGCTTTAAGTAAGATGACATGATGTAGAGGGATAAACTCATGCAATATGATATAAACCCCATCTTTTTATCCTCGATGGAAACAATACAATACGTGTCGTTTCCCTTTCTGTCACTGGGATCGAGCACCGTAAGATTGAACCCAAAGCTAAGCACTTCTCCCATTGCAAGAAAGATCAATCTAGTAGGCCAAACCAAATTGATAATTCAAAGAGACATGCAAAGATAAACCAATCATACATAAAAGAATTCAGAGGAGATTCAAATATTGTTCATAGATAAACTTGATCATAAACCCACAATTCATTAGATCTCGACAAACACACCGCAAAAGAAGATTACATCGAATAGATCTCCAAGAAGATCGAGGAGAACTTTGTATTGAGATCCCAAGAGAGATAAGAACCCATCTAGCTAGTAACTATGGACCCGTAGGTCTGAAGTAAACTATTCACACATCACCGGAGAGGCCATGGAGTTGATGTAGAGGCCCTCCGTGATCAATGCCCCCTCCAGTGGAGCTCCGGAAAAGGCCCCAAGATGGGATCTCTCGGGTATAGAAGGTTGCGGCGGTGGAATTAGGTTTTCGTGGTGCTCCTGGATGTTTGGGGGGTACGTGGACTTATATAGGAGGAAGAAGTAGGTCGGTGGAGCAACGAGGGGCCCAGGAGGGTGGAGGGCGTGCCCAGGGGGGTAGGCGCGCCCCCTACCTCGCGGCCTCCTCGATTGTTTCTTGACTCCCACTCCAAGTCTCCTGGATCACGTTTGTTGAGAAAATCACGTTCCCGAAGGTTTCATTCCATTTGGACTTCGTTTGATATTCCTTTTCCGCGAAACACTGAAATAGGCAAAAAAACAGCAATTTGGGCTGGGCCTCCGGTTAATACGTTAGTCCCAAAAATGATATAAAAGTGTAAAATAAAGCACATTAACATCCAAAATAGATAATATAATAGCATGGTGCAATCAAAAATTATAGATACATCGGAGACGTATCATTAGTGCACAACTTTGGTTGTTTGAGAGCAACCCACCTACGAAGCCTTTGAGAGAGAGATCCTTGCGAGGACAAAGTCCAAACTACCCAGAGCCAAAGACTGTTAGGCATCAATGAAGTCTTTCTGTCTACGTGACCTGAAGACTTGTTACACTTGAGGACTGTGCATCCTCCAGTCGGTTAGGCGTCGCGTTCTGAGCATCCAAGAGTCATTGTGGATCGCTGGTGAACAAAGTCTGTGAAGGTTTGGAAGTCTACCTTGAAGACTTACCAGAGTGATTGGGCGAGGGCTAGGTGTCCTTAGCTCAAGGGGAATAAGGTGAATACACAGTCTTCTGAGTTCAATCTCAGCCACCCTAACCAGACGTATAGTTGTCACAACAACTGGAACAGGTCTACCAAACCCTTGTATTCACCAAGCAACTGGTTCTATCACCTACTTCCTTTACATTTTAGTTTGTCTTCATAGAGTCATTGCTTGCTTACCTGGTTTGATTGACTTCACTGTGTGAAGACTATTAACTGTTTGGCTTCATACTGTCTTCCATTCTGATCCATACTACCTAGCTGTTGTTAGGCTTCGTACTTTCACTGTACTGCTTACTTGACTATGGCCTGTGTAGTGTAGTTCATCTTCCACTTCATATCATATAGGTTCATTTGAACTGTTTGTCTTCAAAGAGCTTGTGTTTTGAAGACTTCCATAAAAATCCCCTATTCACCCCCCTCTAGTCGATCACTAGCACTTTCAGTTCTCCTACTAGTTCGATAACCTTGGTCATATCACTAAGGGAAATACCTACCGTAGCTGTGCTGCATTGATACGTCTCCAAGGTATCTATAATTTTTGATTGTTCCATGCTATTATATTATTATTCTTGGATGTTTTATAATCATTTTATATCATTTTTGGTACTAACCTATTGACATAGTGCCAAGTGCCAGTTGCTATTTTTTCCATGTTTTTTACATCGCAGAAAATCAATATCAAATGGAGTCCAAACGCAACAAAACTTTATGGCGATTTTTTTGGACCAGAAGGAACATATATAATGGGCCCTAGCTGCACCTGGGGGTGCTCCGAGGAGAGCACAACCCACGAGGGCGCGCCAGGAGGCCCAGGCGCGCCCTGGTGGGTTGTGCCCACCTCGGGTGCCCCCGGACCACCTCTTTGCTCTATGAATACCCCAATATTCCCAAAACCCTAGGGGAGTCGAGGAAATATTAATACAGCCGTCACAAAGTCTAGAACCCCCAGATCCAATCTAGATACCATCTCGGATGGGCTTCACCACCTCCATTGGTGCCTCTCCGATGATGCGTGAGTAGTTCTTTGTAGACCTTCAGGTCCGTAGTTAGTAGCTAGATGGCTTCCTCTCTCTCTCTCTCTCTCTCTTGATTCTCAATACAATGGTCTTTTTGAGATCCATATGATGTAACTCTTTTGCGGTGTGTTTGTTGGGATCGATGAACTTTGAGTTTATGATCAGATCTATCATTTTATATCCATGAAAGTATTTGAGTTTCTTTGATCTCTTTTATGCATGATTGCTTATAGCCTCGTATTTCTTCTCCGATATTTGGGTTTTGTTTGGCCAACTTGATCTATTTATCTTGTAATGGGAAGAGGTGCTTTGTAGTGGGTTCAATCTTACAATGCTTGATCCTAGTGACAGAAGGGGAACCGACACGTATGTATCGTTGCTACTAAAGATAAAACGATAGGGTCTATCTCTACATAGATAGATCTTGTCTATATCATGTCATCATTCTTATTGCATTACTTCGTTTCTCCATGAACTTAATACACTAGATGCATGCTAGATAGCTGTAACACCCCGGATGTAATTTACCTTATCTGTATCCCAACTCTTGCCGTTTCCGGCACTAAGTTATTTTATTTCATCATTGTCGGGTTTTTGTCTCTGTGTGTTGTTGTCTTTGTCATGCATCTCATATCATGTCATCATGTGCACTGCATTTGCATACGTGTTCGTCTCATGCATCCGAGCATTTTCCCCGTTGTCCGTTTTGCCTTCCGGCGCTCTTATGTCCTCCGGTGGTCCTTTCTACCTCTTTTCATGCGTGGGGGTTAAACGTTTTCTGATTGGACCGAGACTTGTCATGCGCCCTTGGTTTACTACCGGTAGATCGCCTGTCAAGTTTCGTGCCATTTGGACTTCGTTTGATACTCCAACGGTTAACCGAGGGACAGAAAAGGCCTCGTGTGCGTTGCAGCCCAACACCTCTTCAAAGTGGCCCAAAACCCACCTAAACCCTCTCCATCATCTAGAGCGCTTGATCACGATCGCGTGGCCGCAAACTGCACCTCATTTGGAGCTTCCTAGCTCCTTCTACCTCTATAAATAGCTCCCCTCACAATAATTCCGGATCCCTACACACCCCCAAACCCTAGTCCCTTCTTCCTCCGCGCGCCGGACAAAGTCCACTGGCGCCGGACGTGTCCGCCCACCGCCGCCGACCAATCCGCAGGCGCCACGTGTCCTGTGCACGCCCCACATCGCCGCCACTCCACCGCGCGGCCCGGCGAGCCCGCGGGAGGCCCGCCCGAGCCGCCTACCGGACCAGAGGCAGCGCCGCCCGCGCCTCTCCCTCCTCCGCCCGCGCGCCGGCGATACGCCCCGCCGCCACCGCACCGGAGCTCGCCCGCGCCTCGCCTCGACGGCCGCCGCCGTCGTCAGATCGCCGGTCGCTGCCCTGCCGCCCTCTTCCTCGCCGCGCCGCCGCGGGATGTCGCCGGCGTCCTCCTCGCCACACCTCCACCTCGCCTCCCCACCTCTTCCTCGTCTCCGCTGGCGAACCCTCTCCGGTGAATAGTGTGCTCCGGTGAACCTCGGGATCCGCGCCCGGCCAGATCTGGATCTGGAGACGGTTGACTTTCCCCCTGAAACCCTAGCTAATTTGCATACTTTGACATGCCATAACTCTGCATCCGTAGCTCCGATTCATGCGTGTAGCATATCAAAATGTTCATCTCGACGAGTACATCATTTCATCTCATTGCATCATTTTCATTTGAGCTCATCTTGATGCCCGAAATGTCATTGGAAGAGGGCTATGTGAGGATTATGTCAGATCTGTTTCAGCAAATAGCCTTTTGTCATTTTTGCCATGATTAATGTGAGCATGC